>NW_026851969.1:0-27752 GCF_026571515.1 Ruditapes philippinarum | reverse complement strand
TTGATCAAAGCCGTCCATTGCATGGATCTGAATATAAACATGTAATCCTGTAATCATTTTAGAGTAGATTTGCCAACTCAGCATTTTAATTCGCCCGTAAAATTTTTTATATTAACTGTAAATCTTAATGACTTTTCGGGCACGTTCATTACATTGATGTTGCTTACTTTTAAAAAACCCATCATTCCCTTGCAGGTTGATCGTACGCTATCGTACAGCATTCACAAGTGGTTATTCCTTAAACATACGTCAGTAAAAAAAATAAACAATAATTTGAAGAATTTTGGTATTCGGCGTCGTGAAAATATCATTAAAGAACCCATAGACAACTGTCTATCTTCAATTTCTGGTTTTTAGTACCAAATTACGGTGCATAATGAATTAAGGCGGGCAAATTACCCCGGAATCAAATATAACTTTAAATGTCACTGCCAAATGCGAAACGAAACCGGTACTAGCCTGTGGTTGGTGTAAGACAGCTATTACATTGACTCTAAACCTTTTTTACAAACATTGCTTTTTCCCCATGCACTTTTGCAATTTAATTGAGCATGTGTGTAGACTTTAATTTTTTACAAAAATTAAAATGGCATTTAGTCATTGGGGAACTATCAATATTATGTCCTCAAACCTTTGAAAATTTTAATTTAACATTTAAGAAGATGCTCAAAAAGACAATATTGAGCGACATATAAGACCATTTTTTACCATGCACCTTATAAGATGTGCTACACGGTTTCCGTTTGGACACGTTTGGACAATCGTGACCATTTTATTTTTCTGTAACCCGCGAGCACGATGGTACGATGGGAAAAAACGCGATGGCCCAAGAATGGTACCGATAGTGAAGAACCGAATTTGGTACGAATGGTGAAATCAACGAATGGTAACGCATGGTGAAATCGCGAATGGGCCGCGATAGTAGCGATGGTGAAAACGCGAATGTTACATGTGCGTTTCACCCATCAAACCAATCGTATTTCACCATGTACCACGCGTTTTCACCAAATCGTAAAACCATCGCACAAATTCTCGCCATCGTGTTTTCAACCCATCGTGGCCATCGCGTTTTTCAACCATCGTAAATGGACGAACGGACGGACGAAGCGGCGGACGGACAACCCGGGACGGACGCCGGAACGAAAAGCGATCAACAAAAGCTTCACCCTGTCACTTTGTGACAGGTGAGCTAAAAATAAAATAAATAGCGTCTCCATAAGAATATAAACAACCAGGATAATTTAAAGTGCAATTTCAATACATGCATGATTTTAATTTAAAAAATAGCAACGCTTGAACACTTTAAAATAAGTAAAAGTATCCCTAAATTCAATGATCTTATCCATAGGGATAACATCCATTAATTCACATTTTATAAAAATTGCAAATGTTTACTTTTTAAGATGGCCAAAATATTTGAAATATTTTCATTTTCAATTGAGCAACGTTATTGTTATGTTTGAATTTTTGAAATTTAACTGAAAACAAGTGGTAGTCTTTTAATTGTTCAGTAAAGTGGATATATTTTTTATTTTACAAGTTTAAGGCCTTCTCCTACATAAGATTATAATAATTAAACTGTTACAAAATAGTCGCCAGTTTCTAACCGGCGAACTAAATAACGAATTCGAGCCTGTATATCAGTTAAGATAATATAACAAAATCTGTTATGATTATAATAAGGTTCGTTTCCCTATATAACTTGTTTGTTTCTAGATGGTTTTAATTCAAATCTTTTATTAAAATATTGTCAGTGGTTTTACAACAACGAGCAAGTAGGGAGAGAAATTTATTAGTATAAACCCAAGATTTACTTTTCATTTTGAATAAAATACTGGAAAGTGTTAGATCCAACACAATAAAATAAACCGTTATATTAAAACATGTAAAAAAAAAGTCGAATATTGCGGATATGGAACACATGTAGACAATTTTTTGTAGCGGTTTTAAATTTCACTATTTTTTAAATTAACAACCATGATAATGTCATCCAATTGGTATCTGAACTTAGCCCAACAGCAATTTCCGTTTTACTATCTATTATGACTATTGAACCACGTGACTGGTCCAATCTAAAATGCATGTACGTTCTTATTATAAGTAACCCTTTTAAGAAATTTTCCCCTATAAATGAACCCGCGTAACCTATTCCAGTGACACCATTTCATCAATATACATAAAGGATATTGTAATGACTGAAAGTTTTTAATACTGAATTTAAATTGAACGATTGGGAATGAACTATAATATAAGAAGCCTCTGACGAGCCCTTATATCATTTTATTCAAGGAGTTAAAAATAAATTGCGTTTAAAACTTACAAGAATTTAAATATTTTTTTTACCACATACTTTAAATGTAAAGACCGTTTTAAAGTGAAAAAAGAAAATTTTTCAAATTGACCTCGCATGTAGTATTCGCGTCCCTTAAACGCTATTTTTTATAATAACGGAAAATATGTCCACGTCAAAATATATACGCGACCAAAACTCCCGCGTAAAAAGCGTCACGGGTATTGGTGATAAGAAATTAGATTAAACATGTAATGATATATTTTTTTGCAAAGGATTTTTAATTTGTGAAACGTCAAAAAACGATTGAAGAATATCGCTTTAAAAAAAAAAATGCAAAAAGCCAAAGTTAATTTTAGCATGATGTAATTGTATAAATTATGTAAAACGCATAATATGTAAAGGGCAATAATATGTACTGTCCCAGGAATGATAACTTTGTTTACATAACAAATATTAATAACCAAATCGCCGAGAAAATAAGGTAAGGCAGATTGAAGCCCCTTATAAGTTAAACGAGGCATTTCCATGTGTCCCTTGATAGCGCAGGTAAGGCAGACGTCCGTGTTTATGTTTTACATTCATGCAATGACTCTGAGAGTTTTTTTATTATTTTTTGGCAAAAGACCAAGTAAATTAAAAATAGGGAAGAAACACCAAAATACAACAAACCTCATTAAAAAATGTCAGAGCGTAGGTTTCGGGAACCCTTTGAGTTCAAATCTTTAAAAATTACAGTGAACGTTGATTAACCACCTGAGCTTCACCGAATGATATATATTTTTTCTTAAGAATTAAACCTATATACAGTTGTTGACACTATCAATCTCGGATAATAAGCAGACTTTACCTTTTTAATTGGACTTTTCCCATGTCCCGTTAAGAAACCAAATTATATCCTAAAGGAACAGTAATGTGCGCCAATATGTAATGTATAATTTTTAAATGTTTTAATAGTAATTGTAATTAATGTTAAGTATAATATGTAATGTAATAATATGTTATTTGGTAATAATGTAATGCATTATATATAATGTAACCCGACTCCAATGGTCGAGGGGTTTAGAGTCGATGACTTCTAATCCAGTTTACATCTCCTGGCGTGGGGTTTGACATCCCCGGGGACGATGCTTTGGTAGTTAAGCCGTTCGGAGGAAAGAATGTATAATATGGTAATTTATAAAATCGAAAATGTACAAATGTAATGTATAATATATAATAAATGTAATGTGTAAATATGTAATTAATAATATGTAATGCATAAATGATGGTAAAGTATAATAATGTAAAGCATAAATGTAAAAGTATAATAGTAATGTATAATTTGTAATACATTTTTAATTGTAATGGTGGTCATATGTAATTGCCATTAAATGTTTAAGATTGTCATAATGTTAATGTAATAATATTGTAAAAGGTACCAATATAAGTACTTATTTCTGCGGGCTTAAAATTCCTGGCGATTTTGGGTTAAAATAAGGGGTTTTAAAAATTTCTGCGTATCCCTTATTATTTCTGCGGGTTTGCATCATTCTCGCATTGATGTTTTTTATTTCTGCGTTTTAATTTAGATATTTTTACAAAATTAACCAATACAAACAGACAACATTGCAAGATATGTTGATGTAACATGTACATTACTTCCGGTAAACATGCAGACGACTTATAATGTATATTCATCGTGATCAACATGTATCGGTATATAAAATATGATAAACAAGATCAACAAGGAAAGGCGGCGTTAAACAAAACGTTAATAAACAAAAATCAACACCGTGCAATGACAACAATTAATTGTAATACTGCATGTGTACAAATGTGTCAAAAGTGTTAAAAATAAACAATGGTAATATCACACGTAGACACAATATATTGTACAAATACAAAAGGGTATGTTTATTGCACCCGTCAAACTATAATAGTTTTATTTGTAAAATAAATCAAGCTTAGGGTGAGTGAAAATCATACAAACATGACATTTTTTTAAACAAAAAGAACATTCAAGTAAAGTAACTTTTTTTTCTAATATTTCATTCATGACGGGTACATAAAGAAAAATTATTCCCATCTACAAAAGCTGATAACGGTACATGGTAATGTAATTATACAATACAGGTAGTTTACATATTCCGACATACATATAGACATAGCGAAAGGCTTAATTTTCTGCGGTTTTTAAATCTGCGGTGTCATTACAAACCGCAGAAATAGCAGAAATAAAGTTCCCGCAGAAAAAAGTACTTATACGGTATATTATGTAATGCATAATATATAATGTATAATATATAATGTGTCATATGTAATGTATAATATATAATGTATAATATGTTATGTATAATATGTAATGTATGATATGTAATGTATAATATGTGATGCATAATAGTAATGTATAATATGTAATGTATAATATAATGAAGCTGATAAAGAAACAGAAATTTTTGTTTCATTTACTAGTATTATAGCATAAAATCGGCTATTTTTCCCTCTTTTGCCCATGTTATAACGGGGCCAAAACCATGCGTTAACACAGTCACGCGCTCTTGTTATAGCCCGGTTTTCCCTTTGCGCAATACATACAGGGCCCAGTTAACAAACAAAAAATGACGATTTGGCCTGTTTGCCAGAGTCATGCGCTCTTGTTATATTGGCGCCAGTAAAATGGATGTAGATCAACACACAAGAGTATAATCAAATACGTGATTTAATATGAACAAATGGCGTGGAACAGATAAAGGGATAGAAATACAATCATTTAGTCGAAAACAGTGCAAAGGTTCCGATATGTACGTAAATACAGTCTGGCGCTAACCACTTCCTTTTTTTCCTCCAAAATGTAAAAACCATCAAATAGGTAGACTGCCCCGGTTTTAAGGTGATTATTATGCCCCTGCACTTAAGTTGAATCTAGTTTGAATAAACACAACAGTAACAGGGATTCTTTGGGGATTATTAATGCCCAAAATTTGCAAATTACTCTGGTACAGAACATAGTCATTAACTTCTTAGGTAAGGCACGCTTACGAGCCGGCGTCTAGATACATTGGACTTCGCAAAATGTGGAAATCAGTATTAGTTTACCGAATCAGAGCCATTGTCAAAATTTCCCTCCTGAGAATCATACGTAACCAATCTGGATCAAGGTCATTTAAACTGATAAAGGTTTCGAGAGTGGAATCGAATTCCAAAAAAGGATATCTGGTGTGACGGGCGGAACGTGAAGCATCTCTTGCTTATTCCTTCGCTCTCTTCGTCAGAGTCGAACTCAATCGGGATTCTTTCGTAAAGCTTTGAAAATGTTTCGTTCACTGAAGCATCGGCGCAACACGTAACACGATACGGAATTGTCGAGCTGGTACTTATAAATTCTACGAATATCATCCATGGAAACCCAAGGTCCTACCAATGTATCTTTCTCGAGCAACTCGTTTTGTTCGAGGCCTTTCCGAAGATAAACAAATCGCCTACGTTTAAATCACGAGTAACCGGAGTTGATTGAAGGGCAATCTTGCTTTCACTTTTACATGAGTCGATCTGAATTGGAGAATGAATTAATTCTGATCCTCTACAGGAATTTCTATTGAGAACGAATCCTTGCATCCACATTCGCCTGGAAGAATAACCCCGTTTGCGAATCGCGCCGTGTTAAGAAACGGGCGGTTACTATGGCGAGATCAGGGAGTAAGTATTTGAAGAGGTGATGAGTTTGCTCTAAATTCACCCTCCAATCGCTGCTAAGCCTTTTCAGCCGACCGGGTTTTTGTTAAGATTGGACGGGTCCAACTCTAAGATAATGGGTCCGGCTAACAACTGCATACTACCTTAATGCTTTGAAACCTGGAACGATCGGTCTAATCACAGCGTAACGGACATCCAGCGAGTGAACCCTGCCAGAGAGGTAAACACCCGAGTAATGAAGACGCTCACCTTCCAAGCAACTTTGTGAATTAAACGAGTACACATCTCGAACTGCAAAACGAGTGACTTCCGCTCATACAATCGTCCAGCAAAAGCCAATCCAAACAGTTTCCAGTGTACTCGAGCTGTTGCTTCATCCTGCATTTTCCGGTGCCTTTTGCCCAGGATGCCACACTGATGGCAACTCTAGTGAACCGATTCTTAAATGATCTCATAAAATACCTCTGTACGACGGATTAATGGTGACGGAAGGGTGTCCCAACTTTTTATTGTATAAGGTTCAAAAGTCCGTCGAGAACTTGTCGGGCGAACCACAATACATCCTGAACTTGGCATAAACGGCAGGTTTCCTTTTAACAATATATGAGAGTCCATCTCGAGAGACGTGAGGCCTATGTTTAAGTATCGCTTTATATCTTTTACATTAGTAAGCTTCTTTGAAAGGTATTGTGCCTTGGCGAAGATGCGCAACAAGTACGGCTGAAGATCAGCACACTCTTGATTGAATGGATAACCAAGCCGATTTTACTCGTAAACGGACATTTTACGGTCCATTAAGAACATCCTCAGTAGTAATATGACGCACAACAGAATTCTTTCCTGCTGACTTATAAAAACAAACAAATTTGACAAGTTTTGATCGACATTCGGGTGCGTTTTCGGCTAAGCGAAATCTGATGGTAAAGATTGCTGCGCCAAAAACATGCGAATTGTAAACTTGAACGAACTTTGTGTAGATAGAAATGTAGAGACACGTACTTGAGTGAAACTCCCTCTCCAAAGCTTTCAAAGCTGAAACGCAATTGGCTACGCTCCGGTAAGTAGGCATGTAGATGTGGACGATTGGGATAATGTAGGGACTGAATCTTTTATGAGGCACGAATTGATAAGGCCTCATTTGCACACGGTAACCAACGATTCCGGTTCTGAACGGAGTCTGCGCAAAGAAAACCACTACATGAACTTACCTTCCTATTGAGTAGAAGACCCCCGAGAACCTCTGTCTTTTCGAAGCACCACCGTTACAAATCCAATTGAACAAAACGGACGGGGAACGTGTATTGACGAGGAAGATAAGCCATTTGAGCATAGAAAAACGCAACCTTACTAGTGATCGTGCCAGTGCCAAAACAAATCTTGATTCACCTCCATATGATTTTGTTCTAAGGAGAATAGTATTTCTGATGGTTTAATGACCTCCGAGAAGCACTTTGTATGCGCGCTATGAAGTGAGCGCATAGCATGACAGTGTTAGGCGTGCATGTAGAAAGCGTGAAATAGATGAGGAACTGCACGGATATCCCCGATCCAGATCCAGGCCGAGAATGATGCTTGTTTAGTGCATAATAAGCTAAGTACTGAATAAATTATGCGCAGAAAAGCGCTCCCAAGAAGCTCGAAATGAGCAACTCCTTTGGGTGTATTCCGCCAAAATACAGACATCTGCGATTTTAAGCAACAGACCATCTTGAACTAGGTGTCCTAAAACTCTACACGGAGTTCTTCAACAGACTTTCAGAACAGCATCCCATTGCTGAACGTAACAAAGCTGCTACGCACGAACGAGTTGAACCACCACAGTAACTCACTGAGTCTTTGACAGTGAATTTGGTAAAAAGGATTTAAGTCAGGTCGGTAAATAATTATTACTTTTCCAATGCGCAATTTTGCCTGAGAGAGTTGATATCGACATCAGGCATCAAATGACGGTTGAGGTTGCTATATGCTACCAACACCTCAAAGGCTGTACTATCTGAAAATGTACCATCGTTCTTTACAAGAAATGAACGAATCAAATACTCTGGACGTGATTCCACTCCTCGGGCGTTTGAAGACAGCCGAACGTCCAGTTCGTGCAAATTGTCCTGGAGACTAGATAACTGATGTTGCTATAATTGTGTAATCGGCCTTTCGTTAGAGGCGCACGGACCCATATTCACCTGCTTCCAATGGACCCATCACCAATATACATTAAAGTTTGGATTGAAGACTTCCATCAACTTATAAGAGCGGAATTTAAACTGACTCTCAAACCGTGACAAGTCCATCTGGGTCGACACGGAACTTGATGGAATGTGTTTGACTTTTCCAGTTTGCATTGTGGAGTTAGGTAGAGCTTTTGATTCAGATTCATCCCCCCACAGGACAGTAAAGTGCCGTAATGTGAAACAAAAATGTCATTTCTTTTAAGAAGCCAAATGGTTCGTTTGATAAATTTCGGTATTAGCCAAAATTCCACCAACGCTTGAACCAAAAAAGGCTGCGGCCAAGAGTTTGTTGTCCGAGTCCTTTTGGTATGAAGGCTCAAACCGCAAAAGATGTTGTCTGTGGAGCGCATGTCAGACGGTAACATAACATCAATAAAAGTCCTCCGGGCCACAAAGCGTAAATTGAGGTTGATAGGAGCACGTGCGACGTGAGCACTGCACTAATAGCGTGATTTGGCTGAATAGTGCTTGACGATGCCCGTAGTAGTATTGTTGGTCATGTCCAATAGACACCCACGACGAAGCTGGTCGTTGTGGCAACGTCATTTTACCTCCCATGAATGGAAATACCGGCCACCAAACATCCGTATCTAAGTGTTCGAACAACTAACCCTTCAAAATACAGGTTATGATCAACGCGTGTAAATGTTATCCTAGTTTCCCCCCACAATGTTTAAAGGAGAGGAACCCTCGCTTGGTGAGCGGATTGGGAGCTAGCGGTAATTTTTGCGTTCAATTGTGCTGCAGTTGATGCACGAG
The DNA here is from genome assembly GCF_026571515.1 of Ruditapes philippinarum. Classification (NCBI taxonomy): domain Eukaryota; kingdom Metazoa; phylum Mollusca; class Bivalvia; order Venerida; family Veneridae; genus Ruditapes; species Ruditapes philippinarum. The sequence continues at coordinate 18,800 of NW_026851969.1, read as the reverse complement.
ATCATATACCGGTGGCGCCAAATGTCAACAGTTAAATACGAATCGGAATATGGCCACAAGTAAGTGTCAAGATAAGGAGACTGTCGAACTTGAACACGGTTAGTAGATACCCGACACTTGTTCGAAAACTCGTTCTCGGGATCGTGTAACTCAGAATCATCAAGAGGAATATCATCAATAAACATGTAGCGCGGGCCCTTGCCAAAAACTGTCGGTCCTGTTGCGGCAAATAAGTACACTTACTAAGGAAGTGGCGAATCAGGACGTCCTGCGGCTTTGCAAAGCCGGACACACTTTTGGTTGGGTTAGACCAAGATGGACTTGACTGGCGGCTTTTGTCCGAAACTTTCTGACCGAGTCAGTAATCTCATCGTTTGTTTCAATCCTCGTCTTAGAGTAAAACAAACGAACTCTTGCGAATAAAATAGAGCTCGACTAAAGTACGCGATGATAGATGGTCGCAAATTTTTCAGGTTGATATAGAAGTCTAATGTCCATATCTGTCTCATGACTCGTACAACTACTAAGTTACCTGTTTACTTGTAAGAAGTATCTCTGTATCGAAAATAATGTTATAAGGAATATTGGACGACAGGGTTATTCAAGATCATCTGAGCCATGATAGGGATGGAGCGATTCATATAGGATTTTTAAAGTGCATAATAGAAGATAGAGCAACTCCCACAATCTTAGCTAAACATGCGGATAATCGTCAATGGTTTTACAGAGATTTAACAGCAAACATACATGCACTAAGATATCACATTGCGAAGCTCCTGAGCTTCACAGTACATAACTTCGTCGTTTACAGTCGCGTATAACAAATACAAATGCGGGAGGACTCTCGATAAAGGAACCTATATAGTTGACGAATATCCCGGATACTATAGAAAGCAAATCAAAAAGTCACACAAGAGACAAACCAGCGTGGATTTAAACCTATAGTAGAGTGAATGAGCGAGAGATTGTAAATGAAACACCAACAATAAAACACAACACGAGAGAGCGTAAAGCACAGTGATTGTATATATAACGGAGCAGATATATATCTATATGCGCTAGATTACCACACCGCATATTGAAGGACTAGCTACAACAAATATTTGCTATCAGGCTGTGCTATCCGACATATTCGAGAACCAATAAATGTGTGGACCTCATAGTAGACCTGAGCAGCGCTTTTTGCTACAACCGTGTCAGCGTACACGACGAGGACACATTCCAATAGATCCACACTCACGAGGTAGGGATATTACCGTAATCGCATCTGGCATTCATTCTGGCTCTCCCTACTCCATTACTCAACAATACCTAACACGTATAAATAAGGACGAACAGAGATGAAAGATCGTCAGATCATAAAGAAGCAGAGATATAGTGGATGACTTCGAGATAAGTTTACGGTTCTCTCCTAATCACATTTTCAAAGTTTGTAATGCATATTTGCGGGCCCCGACTTTAGAAATATAGCATTTTTTTACTTCTTGCGTTTCATGAAGCTACTACAATCGTGAAGGTGTCCTGACATATTACGCACGGGATAGTTTCGTTGCTTTCGAGTGTCGACAGAAAAAAAATATTTAAAGAGAGCGAAAATGTACTGTTTATCATCTATCTAGAATCTAAATAGAAATCGAAGCGAGATTAGGAGAACATAAGGCAGGAAGAATTCATTTTTCACCGCGAAGCTCAGTAAATGAATGCGACCACGCCAGGTATGAGATCTAAAATGGGCAATGAAGATCAACCTGACAAGTGTATAATCAAATACGTGATTTAATATGAACAAATGGCGTGGAACAGATAAAGGGAGAGAAATACATCATTTAGTCCGAAACAGGCAAAGTTCCGAATGTACGTAAATACACAGTCTGGCGTGGAATTATTAATTCGAGGGCCTCAGTCGCATAACGGCGAGCAGCATTCAAGTAATTATGCCGGCAATACGGCGTATAGACATCGCCGCTTATCTTGGTTGTCGCCCTTTCTTAGAAACGGACAGTTGTCAATGTAAACAAATAGAATCTGTCATTCAGTTTAATCCCCCGATTAACTTACAAAAATGGAAAGCACAAAATGAATATAAGAAAACGTTGTTTTATTAAGTTTATATTGATAAATTTTCTGTATGTTTCTTTGAGAGAATAATGTTTTATGCCTGTTTTTTTAAACTTGCGTGCTTAAAAAAACCGATTCTGAATTTGAATCTGATGTCACTGATCTTTTTCCTACCTCCAATCTGTAATCATTCTAGGAATTTCTGAGGCGTCTGTTTTGTCTTGGGTAGACTAATGTTATGTTTTTCTTAAGTTAATATATCTCCAAAGTTAAACTTTGTTAAATAAATTAAAATTCGAAATTTCGTTCGGTTCTCAAGTTGTTGGCCCCGGAAAAAATAAAACGCATACGTAAAACATGTAGAGTTGGATAAATACCGTTCAAGCACAAGGATTTAATGTTTGTGTTTTATATATAATATACATCATAAATCTGTTTTAAAATTTTATGCTATAATAAGGTCAACGCACGTTTATTTCGTGTTATAAAGTCTGCAGAGTCCCTCGGAACTGTTGGAGCCCTCGCCCTACCGGGCTCGGGCACCAACCGTTCCTCGGGACTCTGCAGACGTTATAACACGGAAAAACGTGCGTTAACCCTATATTCATAAGCTCGAATTCCAATGACTGACGAAATCACCCATAAAGTTGACCTCAATATAAGGCAAGCAACAAAATTTACATTTTAGCATCGAACTTTAAAACAGCAATACAGAAAGAAAAATGATATGCACCGCCTGCGGCTCTGAGAGGGGGACATGAGTGGGTTATAAGCTAAATCAGGGACCAGACCAGAGGAGATGATTGAAAACAGCAGCTGACAAATTTTGTCTCAGTAGAAACTGTTGCAGAAAACATACACGAAATGGTCTAATCCGAGACACAGAGGTCTGTTAATTTTACACTCAACAGATACTGAATAGGATCACTTTGATTAAAAGCATTTTAAATGACAGATAATAAAAGCATTGCTGAATGAAAAGTATAGCAATACAATTCTGTGTCACACAATGACAGTACGAGTATTTATATAAGTTGTACGATAAGTCAAGTTATGACATTAAATAAACAAGTGAATGTATTATCAGTTTTAACAAATGATTTTCGTGGAAAATAATTCGTTCTTTCTGAAAAAATAGGTGGAAATCCCATTAAAACATTATTTATATTATTTCATAAAGCGGATTAAAACGGGAGGCATATTTCATATTTAAGTCAACAAATTACATTCAAAATAACTTTAGCGTGCTAAAAACTCTCAACTGACAAGTTGCTATCAAATGTGGTTTTTAAAGAACGGGTTAAGCTGATGTATGATTTTTATAGTTATGCTTTAGTGCGATAATAGAATATTTGTCGAATATATCAATAAATGAAAAAATCTTTTCGGAATCTTTTCGGAAACTTTCTATTGTCTCATATGCTAAAACAAAACAAATTGAAGATATTATGAAAGAAGCTCCGCTTTTAATGTAAAAAAGAATAATTGATTTTTAATTTTTAACAATTGACTAATTTATTTACTAACTATGACAGGGATTCAAGTTATATTGAAAAACAAGGAACGCGGCATTATGAAATGTTTATTTTGAGATCATGATCCTCATGCGAAATTAAAAGTTGATCGGATAGCTATACACTTAACGGAAACTTATATTTACTTATACTTAACGTCTATATAACTGTATCAACAGTCCATTATAATATCAAAATATGACGTCATGTTGATTTTTTTTCTTACAGAACTACGCATGTTTATAAACTGAAAACTGGTAAATGTAAAGCTTCTAAACACTTATAAATTTCACAAAAATAAGTAAAATTGGAGAATATTCGTTCTCTTAAGGAATAAATTATGACAATTGCAGAGAAATAAAGACAGTTTATAACTGAAGAAAACAAAAAAACAAAACCCTGAGATTCCTGTCGCTTTCCCTTTCTCTTCCGTCACAATTAGTAAACCCCAGCAAAAATGAGCCAATCAATGGACATGCTCTGGATTGCGGGTTACAAATAACTGCACTCCAGTTAACGCACTGTGCATGTATATGTATACGATTAAACTCTGACACCTTTTCAACAGATAGGTACCCAAACTATGATACAATCATAAATAACCAATGCAACGGCCAATTTAAGTAAATTACTTGAACATTTCTGCGTTTACGCATCAGCAAATTTGAAAAACCCTGAATGTTGAATTTGAATGTGACATAAGTACCTTGGTGTACAAGCATAAGAATCTAAACACCTCTTGAGTTTACGTATGCAGAAATGTGTCACTCGGATATATCTTCCTTTTAAATACTCGGTAAAGGTGTACGAAGGTTTACTAGCTTAGATATCGTGAATGCAAATTCTATTGTTAATATTCTCTTTCAATTCTCATACTGAAAGACTTTAATAACATAATTTCAAGTTATGTCACCCGGAAAACAAGCGGTAAGTACGTAAAACGGGATTTGATATTTATAAAAGATATATGAAAATATTCGGAACTTACTAATTCGCATAACAAAGACCTTTCTTTTAAGGACATTTTTATCAGTTATTTAAATTGACACAACAAGGTGATTGGCACGGTAGTTAGGGACGGAAAATGATAATCGACCCGCAAAATAAATCAAAGCAGAGAAGGCGCTGAATTTGTTTGGGTCTCAGAATGTCAGGAAGGTGAAGATTGCGAGATAATAAACCAATTTGTTTTTGTATAGTGCCGCCAATGCTTTCCAGCGTTTTAATTGTAGTAAATTGGTTATAAGACTAATTGCAACACTGATATTCAATCCAATGTTTATTTGACTTAAACAATTTGAAAAAAAAATGAGTTGCCTTAACTGGGATATGAACTCCAGACTCTTGCTTTCAAAGCGAGCGCACAAACCCCTCGGCCACGGTAAATTTATATGCTAATAGCCGGAAGAAAACCATATTATTCTACATTAGGGTTTGTAACGACGCTTACTCTTGTTGAACACAGATGTAAATAATCATGGAGCTTACAGTAAAGATGTATATCTATAAAGAATAAAACAATATTAGAAATATTCGACCATTTGGGAATTATTTTGTTTTTATTTTGCTTAAAAATTAATGCGCCTGTCATTTACCATCTTTACGCAGTGATCTCCCCTGATTTTTTCGGCGTTAGTATACATATAAAGGGAAGTAACCGCTTCAAAAAAGCGGACTACTTTCGGCAATTGCAATTAACAGCATTAGAGTCTGAAATTTCGCTACCATTATTTGTTTGGTCTGACGACCCAAACAAATAAAAATGGCCCGAGGGCTTCAGCCTTAGGGCATTATTCTCATTTCAGGACCGATTATCACTTTCTGGCGTTCAGGACGAGTATTAATGGCTTAAAAACACTTGATAGATCTAATAGCATTTAAAAAAAAGATGCTTACTAACTCAGATTTGTCTATTAGCGTCTACTACAATTTTATCTTTTGCCCTACGCAGATTGCGCATGCGCTAGGAAATACAAAATCCGGTCGATTTCTTTTAACAACGGACCGAGTGGTTAATGGGTATACAATAATAAGTCTGACTAATCAAAGGTACATAGCGGATTGCAGCCACGGACTTTTAGTTTCTTTTTGTCAAATTAAAAATCATCGTTCAGTACTTAAAGACTTAGAAATCTAATTTGAGCTAAATAAAACACTTATTTTGAGCTGAGTGATTAAAGGCAAAATGTTTTTATCTTAAAGTTTGCAATAAAAATATCTATTTCGGGTTCAAAGTGTTAAGAAAGGATAGCGGTCTCGAGCTTAAAGTTGACAAGAAACATTGCCTTGCCCCCAATCCAAGTCTGATTATATTGACACTTAATAACAGTACGTCATAAGTTAGATATATTGTTATGTATGCAACATATTACATGTATATAATTTATATCTGACCAGTTGGTATTTCCAATATTATCATTGTTCTATTTTTAGAACATTAACTACATGTATGTACTAGAACTTTCTTAACTGTTTGATCCCTGATGCACTTTCACGTGTCTAAAACTGTTATTTTCAGTATGTTAAATTTAACATCTATATATGATTGATTTCTTTTGTTGTTGTTGTTTGCTATTGTTTATAATACACATATATATGAATGTATAAAATTGTTTAACATTTCTCCTACGTTATTTGTAAGTTACATTGTTTGGATTTATGTGAAAGAAATATTCATTTCATTCACATTTCTTTTTCTTGAAGAGGGGAAGTGTTATGTATGCAACATATTACATGTATGTAATTTATATCTGACCAGTTGGTATTTCCAATATTATCATTGTTCTATTTTTAGAACATTAACTACATGTATGTACTAGAACTTTCTTAACTGTTGTAGAAAACTCATGCATTATATTCAGATAGAAACTTCCGGAATGTTCTTTATTGTTGAAGTTGCTAGATTATGATTACTTTAGAACATAATAGACTTTTCTGGAATTTTCTTAGTTAATATATTTAAAGTGACATTTTTCATTACTGGTACCTTTTAAGTCATCAGTGATCTTTGAAGTCATCAGTTACCTTTTAAGTCATTAATATATTTGGAGTATTATTCAACTTGGATATTAAGTGATTTATTGGGGCTTGGATTATTTTAAAATCAATTATTCTTGTGGATTTTATTGTGGGAATTTATTCTAAAGTGTTCTTGGATTTAACTTGGATTTAACTGTGCTATTCAAAAAGGATCATTCCAGGATCAGATAAGACATTTTAATTTTACATTTTTATTTGGACTTCAGGTATTTGTACACATAATTTGTTATTTTATTTTTCTTTAATAATTTTCTGTAATAAATTTGTTATTGTTAAAAGTTTGTTGCTGGCTTTTCTTTCTCGTTACGCCTGGCTCGTAACAGAAATTGGGGGCTCGTCCGGGATTGAATATTTCTTTTTGGCTACATTATTGGAAATTATTACCGTTTATTTTACATTTCATTATTACCGTATTTACTCATTTGAGTTGATATCATAGTTGTTCTATTATGTGTGCCTTTCAATTCTGAAATTTTTTTAATCACACCATATTTAAGTTTAAAACCAGCAGCAAGCAGTCATGTCTTTTGATTTAGAAAAGTTTGTAGCTGAACCTTCCCAGGAGGTATTAGATTTGGCTAAGAAAACTGATTTGCTTGATCTTGCAATAAAGTATAATTTATCAGAAATTAAATCTTCAATGCGTAAACAAGAAATTAAAAATTCTCTAATTCATTATTTTGTGGATGAAGATATTTTTGGACAAGATGCACTTTCTTACATTGTTGAAAAACACTCTGAAATTTCTGAAATAAAAATAAGAGAGCTTGAACTTCAATTTAAATTTGAACTAGAGAAAATGAAATTAGAAAAAGAAAGCGAAGAAAGGCAGTTACTGTTAGAAAAAGAAAGGGAAGAAAAAGAAAGGGAAAGGCTGTTTGAAAAAGAAAGAGAAGAGAGAGAATTTCAGTTAAGAATGAGAGAATTAGAAATCAAAGAGAGAGCAAATCAGTTTGAACATAGAATAAATTCAAAATTTGATGTCACTAAAAATATTAGGCTTGTTCCACCTTTCCAAGAAAAAGAAGTTGATAAGTATGTTCTTCATTTTGAAAAGGTTGCTGAAAATTTAAAATGGCCAAGAGAGCACTGGACATTACTTTTACAGAGCGTCTTAATTGGTAAAGCGCGTGAAATCTATACACAACTTACTGTTGAACAAAGCTCTAATTATGATAATGTAAAAGAATTAATTCTTAAAGGTTATGAGTTAGTACCAGAGGCCTACAGGCAAAAATTCAGAAATTCTAAGAAAGAAATTGGTCAAACCCATGTCGAATTTGCAAGAGAAAAAGAACAACTTTTTGATCGGTGGTGTCTATCTAAGAAAATAAATAAAAATCATGAAAAGCTCAGACAGCTCATGTTAGTTGAAGAGTTTAAACGTTGTATTCACTCTGATGTTAAATCTTTCTTAGATGAAAAACAGGTAGAAACTTTAGAAGAAGCTGCCCGTCTAGCTGATGATTATTCGTTAACCCACAAAGTATCATTTTTAAATAAAGGGAAGTCCATACCCTCACATTTTAATTCCAAGTTCAGTTCTGGTAATTTATCTGGCTCGTCTAGTCAGTCAAATACTCCCAAACCAAAGTCATCTGATGAACATAAAGGTCATAATCCCTTATCTCGTCCTACATGCAATTATTGCAAGAAAACTGGACATCTTATTTCTGATTGCTTTACCTTAAAAAGGAGGCAACAGCAACGTGATGAGGCCAAACCCACAGGTCTTACCACTTCAAGGTCTGAACCTCAGTCTTGTATTGATAACAATGCAATTTTGAAGGTCAAAGAACCCAAGTCAGATTCTATAATGGAGATTTATGAACCATTCCTTTCGGAAGGTTCCGTGTCACTTATCGGTGATACTTGCCCACCTACTCCTATTAAAATTTTAAGAGACACAGGAGCTTCTCAATCTCTTATTTTAGCAGATACACTGCCTTTTTCTGAGAAGACTTCTTCTGGATCTAGTGTCCTTATTCAGGGTGTAGAGTGTGGTTTTTCTAATGTCCCTCTCCATAATATTTATTTGTCCTCAGATTTGGTAACTGGGCCAGTGGCTGTAGGTATAAGATCTTTCTTACCATAAAGGTGTTCATTTATTGCTAGGTAATGACTTAGATGGAGATAAGGTAGTGGTTAATCCACTTGTAGCTGACACTCCTTGTGTGGATCAGATACCTGATCCCATTGAGCAGGAAATTCCTGACCTTTATCCTTCATGTGCAGTTACTCGAGCTATGGCTAAGAAGGCCATTCAAGAAGACAATTATTGTTCAGATATTGACTTAGCTGATACTTTTATAGGTCAGTCTTTTGATAATGAAATAAATTTTTCTCTCACTCCTACTCTGCCTGAAACTCAGACAGATGCTTCAATATCTGACTTTTCTACACCAAGATCTAAAGATCAAGGTCATGACACGCTGTCAAGGTCACAGCTTATCCAGGAACAACAAAATGATCCTGAGATTTCAGTCCTTTTTCAAAAGGCTTTTAGTGAAGATGAAGCTTTACAAGTCCCTGTTTGTTATTATGAAAAGAATGGGATTTTAATGAGAAAATGGCGACCGCCCGATGTCCCTGCTGAAGAGGAGTGGACTGTAAATCACCAAATTGTGGTCCCTAAATCATATCGCAAGGAAATATTAAGCTTGGCTCATGAAACACCCATGGCAGGTCATTTAGGTGTTAATAAAACCTACCATAAAATTCTCAATAATTTTTATTGGCCTGACCTTAAAGCAGATGTATCTAGGTACTGTAAATCTTGTCAGATGGTTGGAAAACCTAACCAGACAATACCTAAAGCTCATTTACAGCCTATTCCTGCATTTGATGAACCTTTTAGTAGAGTTATTATTGACTGTGTAGGTCCATTACCAAAAACTAAATCAGGTTCTCAGTACTTATTAACTATTATGTGTGCTTCTACGCGCTTCCCTGAAGCTATTCCTTTAAGGAATATTAAAGCCAACACCCTAACCCTAACCCTTACCTAAGACAAGAAGTTCAGTATTTATTGGATAATGACTTTATTGAACCAAGTCAAAGCAGTTACAGCTCTCCATGTATTCTTGTACCGAAATCAAATGGAACATATAGAATGTGTACAGATTATCGTAAAGTGAACTCTGTAACAAAAACTGATTCATTTCCTATACCAAGAATTGATGACTGTATTGACAAAATTGGAAAAGCAAAGTATGTAACAAAGTTTGATCTTCTAAAAGGATTCTGGCAAGTTCCACTTACTGATAGAGCTAAAGAAATATCAGCCTTTGTAACACCAGACGGCTTGTATCAATATAAAGTCATGCCATTTGGTATGAAAAACTCACCAGCAACATTTCAGAGACTTATAAACATGGTAATATCTGGTCTACGCGGATGTGACGCATACATTGATGACGCAATCATCTACTCTGATGAATGGGAGGAACATCTCAAAACTATAAGAGCATTCTTCGACCGACTTAGTGATGCTAAATTGACAGTTAATCTTGCAAAAAGTGAATTTTGTCATGCAATTTTAACATTTTTAGGACATGTAGTGGGACAGGGTAAAGTTAAACCAATAGAAGCTAAGGTCAAAGCTATCTCTGAATTTCCTGTGCCTACTTGTAAAAGACAACTGATGCGATTTCTTGGTATGGCAGAGTATTATCGTAAATTTTGTAATAATTTTTCGGTTATTGCAGAACCATTGACAAATTTGCTAAAGAAAAGAAACAAATTCATTTGGAATGACAAGTGTCAAATGGCATTTGACAGCCTTAAAGCCATACTTAAGAGTGCACCAGTTCTCTTGGCACCAGATTTTAATAAAAACTTTAAGTTAGCTGTAGATGCTAGTGACATAGGTGCTGGAAGTGTATTGATCCAAGAAGACAACAATGGTGTTGACCATCCTGTTTGTTACTTTAATAAAAAGTTTAATGAACATCAGAAAAATTACTCTACTATAGAGAAAAAGTGCCTTGCTCTTATTCTTGCTATTCAGCATTTTGAAGTTTATCTAACTTCTTCAAAGTTGCCTGTTGTTGTCTTTAGTGATCACAATCCCCTCACTTTCTTGCATAAACTTAAAAACAAAAATCAAAGGTTGTTGAGGTGGAGCTTATTTTTGCAAGAATATAGTCTTGACATTAGACACATTAAAGGGAAAGATAATTTGATCCCTGATGCACTTTCACGTGTCTAAAACTGTTATTTTCAGTATGTTAAATTTAACATCTATATATGATTGATTTTTTTTGTTGTTGTTGTTGTTTGCTATTGTTTATAATACACATATATATGAATGTATAAAATTGTTTAACATTTCTCCTACGTAATTTGTAAGTTACATTGTTTGGATTTATGTGAAAGAAATATTCATTTCATTCACATTTCTTTTTCTTGAAGAGGGGAAGTGTTATGTATGCAACATATTACATGTATATAATTTATATCTGACCAGTTGGTATTTCCAATATTATCATTGTTCTATTTTTAGAACATTAACTACATGTATGTACTAGAACTTTCTTAACTGTTGTAGAAAACTCATGCATTATATTCAGATAGAAACTTCCGGAATGTTCTTTATGGTTGAAGTTGCTAGATTATGATTACTTTAGAACATAATAGACTTTTCTGGAATTTTCTTAGTTAATATATATAAAGTGACATTTTTCATTACTGGTACCTTTTAAGTCATCAGTGATCTTTGAAGTCATCAGTTACCTTTTAAGTCATTAATATATTTGGAGTATTATTCAACTTGGATATTAAGTGATTTATTGGAGCTTGGATTATTTTAAAATCAATTATTCTTGTGGATTTTATTGTGGGAATTTATTCTAAAGTGTTCTTGGATTTAACTTGGATTTAACTGTGCTATTCAAAAAGGATCATTCCAGGATCAGATAAGACATTTTAATTTTACATTTTTATTTGGACTTCAGGTATTTGTACACATAATTTGTTATTTTATTTTTCTTTAATAATTTTCTGTAATAAATTTGTTATTGTTAAAAGTTTGTTGCTGGCTTTTCTTTCTCGTTACGCCTGGCTCGTAACAATATGTTTTCAGCTCAGTGAGTAAAATAAAAGAATCTTTTTGTTAAGAAGATCGGGGAGTTTAAGGAATATATTTATTGTGGAATGAAAGTTAACAATACAATGTATATCTATTTTGACTTTAAAAATAATGTATCTATTTTTGGTGTCAGGAAATTCCCTGTTCTTAGCTCAGATATCATAACTAAATCTTAATGCTTGGTTCAAATAATAAAATTGTATATGCAAATCAAACGTTATATTATTTTAATGCACGATAACTTAGGAACGTTTTCGGGAGTTTTCATACAGGCATAAACGAGAACTGCGACCCCATTTTTTTCGCTTAAAAATATTTATGTTATCATATTCTAACAACATGCCAAGTTTAAAGAAATTATATTGAACAGTTTTAATTTTGCCTAAATGTCTAGATGAAAATTCCCGAAAATGTCCTAAACATGTAATATTAGGTTCGCTTGATTTTATTGAACGATTTCTAAATGTTTCATTAGACTACGATTATTGGTATTAGAAGTGACTTGCAACAATTTTCAGCTATCTATCAGTGAATTAAATCTATATATCGCTGTATTGTCCTGAAAAGCCCACAGTCTTATTTCATTACAAACTAAAATGCTCACTTTATTTATGTGGACTTTGTTTTTTAAATGCAGTAAGATCCTTTTATGTCATTACTTGAATGGAAAATTAAAACACATCTTTAAAAAGAAAATTATTTTTATTAATTTATTAAGAAGATATTGAGGATATTTGTTTAGTTCAGTGTAAGATTGGAATATATTTCACCGAGTGAGCACCAAAAGGTATATTTCACGAGTGGCGCAGCCACGAGTGAAATATGAACTTTTGGTGTTCACAAGGTGAAACATATTTCGATCTTACACTAAACAAAACAAATTTTCTTTTTATTACATGCAAAGAAACGTTTTAAAAAGACATTAAACGTAATACTGAATGAAAAGCGCGCCAAATAATAATACAACGTGACGTCATTTACGACGTCACGTCATTAAGTTGGTACCCAGTACTGTGCACGCTGGTATTTCACTGAAACAACATGAGGGGCTTAAATTCAAAACAGTGAAATTATCAAAGTGGTAATTTCACTGTTTGAAACAGTGAAATTACCAGTTTTATATCACTGATATATTTCTATAAACCACCGAAAAGCTTGTAATAAAAAGGTTTTGTTTTTTAGATTAACTTTGACACCCGTCATAAAAAAAGAATAATGGCCAAATGACATTAAGTTTTATAGCCATAACTTAAAACAATTATCATTTAAACAATAAAATAACGGCTTATCGCGGTAATATTTTAATCTTTCTTCTTTAATTTGAATATATTTTATAGTGTTATAAGTTGTAAAGGAGGGGGGTTAATTCATTTAAAAATATTTGGTATGAAATAATTTCTTTGCTTTATGGTGAATTTTATTCAAAATTTTCTTGAAAATGGTTTATTCATCCATTTAATAATGATATCATCTGAAACTAAACAATTTTTCCATGGTAACGGATTGTGTATTTCGCGCATGCGTATTTTGCGTAGGGCAAATACACAATAACGATGACTACAATTATCATACTTTAATGGTTTAATAGACGTAATTTCAAGTTATGCCACCCAGAAAACAGTTATTTTGGCATGTCTTAAAGCGGTTAGTACTTAAAACGTGAATTGATATTTATAACAGAAAAACGAAAATATGCGGGATTAATAATTCAATGACCAAAAAGCGCTGTTTAAGGTATCAATAGACGATCCTTTCATCAGCAATTTAAATTGAAACAGCAGGGTGTTAAAGATAAAATTTTATTACAACTGCATTACAAATAGTCATAAAATATTAAACAATTTGTATTGCACACACTTCCTTTGAGTGGATTGGCAAAGCAAGTGTGAAACTGATTGATAAGTCACCGGTTGTTTTTTTTTTTCTAGCTAGTTTACAATATCATTCAACAGGGACGTTTTAGTACAATGACATAGTTAATCACGTAAAATCATGAAAAATTGTTATTAAAATAACTTTATCAATGTTTATTGATTTTGTGAAGTGACAAATAGTGTGACATGTATTACCTGTGTAACGAGGAACCGGGTAAAGCGTGTATTATTTCACTACACAGTACCCATCTTTACTTCTCAAGATTTTGAAAAAATATTTACATGCATTTATGTGACTCAAATATTTTCTGTTTGGCATCACAGTCAAATAGGAAAAAGGATCAACTCAGGCAAACCTAACACTAAAAATACATTATCAACTGTTCTGACTTTTTCAGAATGATAATTAACCTCGATTTCATATGTTGTGAAATTTCTTTAGTTATTATATAAATTATTTCAGCAACAATTAGGTTGACCTCTTTATTTGCTAGTAGATATTTTTCACATTATTTTATTTACGACAATTATCTCAATGTCAGGTCAGTGAACGTTAGGGGGAATTCTTACACAATCATTTTTTTCATGTATTTCTATGGCAATCTTGCCACACAGCTATAAGGGCATCTTTTGTGTTGTTGTTTTTTTTGTTAAAAGCTCTTTTATAAAATTTTCTCCTTTTTATCTTAAACTAAATCGGAATTGTGTATGAACATCTACTATATTTATATGTAGGTCGATGCTCTTTGTTCCCCGTGCAACTATGCTACCTCCGGTCGATTTAACAAAGCAACAGACCGTGTCGTAAAAAGGTCTATAGCACATCTTCCTATAAAACACGATAATAATAATATATGATGAAGGCTAGGGTCATAAAACACTAGCACGTGACGTATACTGCGTGCTATATTTTCTTGATGAATTCACACTAAATGTTTTAAAGATTATCAGTAAAGCTACACAGGAAAACTGTTATTTAGTATGACTAAAATACCAAAAATGTCGTTTGATATTAACAGACACAGTTAAAGACCGCTAGCTCTCGAGCATAATAGTATCCATAAATCTGCTGCTTTATGCTTGTTATAAATTATCGTATTTAACAAGTTAAATGTAATTGTCTATGAGTTCTGTCAAAAGTATTTTTTACCAACGAAAATTGTGCACGTGAGTGAAAATGATACTTTCGGTCAAATTGTAAAGCAAGCAGGCGATTTGTAAAAAAAGAGCTATTGACTATGAACGTTAATACATTTATGAAATACATTAAAGATTAAAGTGAAAATACATTCAAAATTACACTATACAGGTATTTAAACTTTACGTGAACATGTACACTCGGAAATATACTTATCTTTTTAAACATTATGAAAGTACAAGTATATCTAGCAAAGATTGAATTTGAAATACAAGAATAAAACTATGTGGTAAGTTTGTTTCCAGATAAATTATGTTTGCTTTTGATCTATATTTTCACTTTACAGTGATTGGACGTCTTACAGTTGTACATGAGACCTCCGTGTCTGATATACTTGTTATTGACGGTCGTCTGAGCGCATTCCAAAATTTTGATCATGTAGACCAATGCACAGCGGAATGCTCCCTCGAGTCACAATGCGTATCTCTTGCATTTTCCCCCGCAACTGGAAGCTGTCAACTCTACAAGTATGACGTTGCTAACTTTACAGTCGATGTCATAACACAAAAGCAAACTATATTTTTCAAAGGTATCACTTTTGTACAACTCGTTATGTTTAACTTTTTACGAATTATTACTTATTTCAGTTTAATGAAATTACCTAAATAATGCTATTAAATCTTGCACACCAATGACTGTATTTGTTCTATTTTATTCTATTTTGTTCTAAATGTATGTATACAAAAGTATGCATTTTGGTTTCATATTTATAACACTAATAATTTATAAAATAATTTGAAATATCAAACAGGTTTTTTAAGTATAAATCAGCTGCTTAAATGCAGTATTATAATGATGACATTCACAAAAACCAAATAAGTAATAGTTCTAGTATATGAAACGATTTAGTTACGAGGATATAACATTGATTGGGGCGACATCGAGAGATATTTCTGCTAAAATAAAAAAACGATCAGTGATCTAATGTGTCGCCTCATGATACCCAATTGCATGTTGCAGGTGACACAAAAATCATGTACAAGGCAAAATGAGTTTTTTTTATTCAAGCGCCATAACTCGACCAAAAATCACTCAAAAGGTAAACTCGTGTAAAATGCGCAAGTACTTGAGCTACCAATCAATCCTGCAAAGTTTCATTGAAATTGCATTAGTGGTATAAGGGTAATTCGGACAAACTTTATTAACAACTTTTATTAAAGGGCCATAACTCGGCAAAAATATCATTGAAGGGAATAATTCATGTAATATGCGCAAGTACTTGAGCTGCCAATCAATCCTGTAAAGTTTCATTGAAACTGAATTAGTGGTATAAGAGGAGTAGTCCGGAATTAAAATTAATTTAAGAGCCATAACTCTGAACAAAGTCATTGAACCAGAAAAAAAACGATGAAATGCGCATCTAAACTTGATTAACCAATACAAGCTAATTCATCCATGTTCTTTTTACTTCTGGAAATGTGTGATACCCCATTCCATCCTCTGATATATACAAGGTATAAAAAACCAAAAACAACCCAATTGTTGATTTTTCCCTATATGAATCAATGATGAAAAAAAATAAAAATAAAAATAAAAAACAACACTATTATATATCAATGCAGTTGAACGTTATCTGGGTATAATGGGTTAGTAAGAACAAAGGAAAATTTCCAAACATGCGTTAATTTTTATTTACAGTTGTTTGCGAGCGTCATGATTACACGTACATACGCCCATTAAACGTGTGCATGAAGATGTACCATGACGAACGAACATCCGACGAGTCACGTGACACATGCAAGGAGGATGGAGCAGATCTTCTGCGCATTGACACATCAGCGAAAATGGCTTATTTAAAACCTGTCCTGGCTCATATTTCCAGTAAGTTTTATGTTAAAGTGTATACATTTTATTTCATACCTTATATCTATCAGTGCTTAATATATTTTACTTCATCACCGTGTAGTAGGAATATGAAAATAATGCAAAAAAGTGCAAAAATAACGCCTAATATATCCAATATATGACCCGTAACGAGCAATGCAGTAAGTAAAAGGACCAATATCTCATATAGTGAATAAAATTTAAGGTACAACTATTAAAACATTTTAATTTAACCTTAATTAAAAATTATTCCAGGACCATGTTTAATGTCTAAGCCGTATAGGTTAATTCAGTTCTTTCTTTTAATATACAATAACATATATTGCTCCGTTTACTTAGCTAGCCATATATGGCACATATTCGGCGTTACTATTGCACAATTTCTGTGTTATTCTCACAAAACAGAATTACGGATAGAATCGGTGCTTATGGTTCATGTAAATATGTAATTGATACCAAAGGAAGTCTAAAGTGAAATATGAATAGCTTTAGATAGCTATAGTGAACTCATCAGTCTTCTGTATCATATGAACTTCAATCATTTTTATTTACAATAGATTAGTTTTTAACAATAAATGCACAATGATGAGTCGTACCAATTGTTAAAATCAATATTTTAAAACGCTAAAACCCTGTCGTCAAACATTAAACATAAATAATTCAAACATTTTTTCCAGAAATATTTCAATCTCATATTCGGAAACTAAATATATAATACAACTTGCCTGGCTTCAAATGCATGCATTTTCAAAAAATCAATATTGCCTGTAACTTCAGTTTGTTTTGATTACTTGTATCGTTTTTTGATCGGATTATACAATATCAATTTTCTTGTTAGATAACAGTACCGTTTGTTTGTATTTGGTAACAGTAACATTTTGTTTTTCTTTGCTTAAAATATCATTTTTCGTGTCTTTGCTTAAAAATATCACTTTCTTGTCTTTGATAGTTTTTTTTGTCATTGACAGCAGTTTCATTTCCTTGTCTTTTGATAACAGTTGAAGCTATATTGCAGATGACTACAGTATTGCTTTCTTGTCCTTAATAACAGTCTAGTTTTCTTGTCTTTTATAACAGTATAATCTTTTAGCTTTGATTACAGTATTGTTTTCTTGCCTTTGATAACAGTATCGGCTTCTTGTCTTTGATAACAGTATCGTTTTCTTGTCTTTGATAACAGTATCGTTTTCTTGTCTTTGATAACAGTATCGTTTTCTTGTCTTTGATAACAGTATACTTTCTTGTCTTTGATAACAGTATAGTTTACTTGTCTTTGAAAACAGTATAGTTTCTTGTCTTTGATAACAGTATAGTTTACTTGCCTTTGCTTACAGTATCGTTCACATGTCTTCGATAACAGAATCGTTTTCATGCATTTGCTTACAGTATCGTTTTCTTGTCTTTGATAGCAGTATAGTTTTCTTATCTTTTATGACAGTACGATTTTCTTGTCTTTGAATACATTATAGGTTTGTTGTCTTTGAGTAGAGTATCCTTTTATTGTCTTTGCTTACATAATCGTTTTCTTGTCTTTGGTGACAGTATCGTGTTCTTGTCTTTGATAACAGTATCGTGTTCTTATCTTTGATAACAGTATCGTTTTCTTGTCTTTGATAACAGTGCAATTTCTTGTTTTTGATTAGAGTATGGTTTACTTGCCTATGATAACAGTATAATTTTTCTTGTCTTTGATAACAGTAAGTTTTTTAATCTTTTTATAACTGTACAATTTTCTTGTCTTTTATTACAGTATAGGTTTGTTGTCTTTAAGTAGAATATTCCTTGTGTTTGTCTTTGCTTACAGAATCGTTTTCTTGTCTTTGGTTACAGTATCGTTTTCTTGTCTTTCATAACAGTATAGCTTTCTTGTCTTTGATAACAGCATAGTTTTCTTGTCTTTGATTACAGTATCGTTTTCTTGCCTTTGATAACAGTATAGTTTTTTTGTCTTAGAAAACAGTATAGTTTACTTGCTTTTGCTTACATTATCGATCACTTGTCTTTTATAACAGTATCGTTTTATACAGTATCGTTTTCTTGTCTTTGCTAACAGTATAATTTACTTGTTTTTGCTTACAGTTTTCGTGGTTGGACTTGTCTTTGATAACAGTATCGTGTTCTTGTCTTTTGAATTTTATCAAGTATCGGTTTTTATTGTCTTTGATTAAGTAAATTCTTTTATTGCCTTTGGTTACAGTATCATT
>NW_026851968.1:0-4405 GCF_026571515.1 Ruditapes philippinarum | reverse complement strand
CAAAAAGTAAATTATGGCCCTAAAAATTACCTCTTCAAGCTTAGTGTCTAATCTATACATACTCTCTTGTTTCTATAGTTTCTTCCTTATATAACAGTATCGTATTTATGACTTGTCTTCAAGGTAAAAACATTTCTTATCGCTAGAAAGAATAATACCAAATAAGAACAACCGTAACAGCAAGCTTTAGTAGTATAAATTGTTTTATATTTCATTAAACAAAGAGTCCCGTTGGTGATTCATCAACGGCATCCATTTACTTTCAGCTCGATTGGTTTACATCTATTAGCATATATAGTGGGGATATATCCTGTTTTTCCATGCTTTTGTATTTTATGATCATTAAATCTTTCATATGCATTGATTTATTACACAAAATAACTTAACATCAAGACGCAAGAAAAACATTTATGCACACAGCATGAAATTGGCGCAGATATTTCTGAACATGTAATGTAGATATAAATTCCACTCATGCAAGCATTCAATAATTGAAGGAAATAAAGCATTTATATAAATCATTCTTCAGTGCAAGAAGTCATTATGATGCTCCGATATTAGCAATACCATAAAGTCTTTCTGAATTTGAGGAATTTATCCAATCGTTATAATTTTGGTCATCAACCTTTACTATATAAAGTAGAATCACCATATTCCACATCATGTTGGGTGAACTTATTTCAGGATTAAAGAATTCGGAAAATTGCCCTATATTTAAACGGTTTTCACTCCTTACAACCAAAACTAGCAAAATAATTCAAACAGTATCAACAAAACCTGATTATTTTTTCTTTCAGAAATCAAAGATGCCATTTAAACACTTGTTAGATACAACTCTGTTCAAAGTGATTCGTATTAATATAGCCTTTAACGTATGAATGATGTAGATTTTATATGTACTGGTCCTAAAGAACGCATAAAACTGCAAAATTGAACATATCGCAGGCTTGGTTCAAGCCTGTTCACGGACGGTACTGGAAAGTGCAAGTTACTTACGCTCCAAGCTACGACTTAAGCAGAAATCAACATTTACAAATAAAAATTGTATAAATTTGAATTTAGATACATCCGCAGATGTTTAAGTCTAAAACTTTTCTCCATACATTGATGGGTTCACGTGTCTCTTGATATGACTGAATTTATGAACGTTTATACTTGATTTAGTTTCAGATTAAAGATGGATATATCTACTGTCACCTTACTAGACCACTAACTGTAAGATTGAGTGGTCATCAAGATCTGTCTAACGACTGGTACCAACTGTACGCGTACGGTCCTGTTTCTTCTAGTAAGTTAATGGTAATTCTGTGTCATTTCAAATTACTTACCTGAAAATATGAACAATTTCAAATAGTATCATTATGATACAAATGACTACATACATGTAAATCTATGAAAATAAATAGGCACCGTCACGACAAAAACCCAACATAAATGGGTTTGCGAACCACATGGATCCAAAACCAGTCTGGTTTCCGCGCAATCTGATCAGGTCCACTGTTCCCCTTACCAACTCTTAAAAAGTTAAGAAACTTTTAGCCAGTTTTTTTTTGAATCCTGACAAGACCTAAAAGGGGATCCTTTGGGGGGGGGGGGGGGGGGGGGGGGGGGGGGGGGGGGGGGGGGAAAAAAAAAAAAAAAAAAAAAAAAAAAAAAAAAAAAAAAAAAAAAAAAAAAAAAAAAAAAAAAAAAAAATTTTCCCTAAAAAGAAGTTTTTTTCCTTTTTTATACTTCCGCCTTTTTTGGATTTGGATTGGAAAAACTACCGGTCCCATTTCTTATAAAAGGACCACCATATAATAGATAAAAATCATATTTCGTAGTACCAT
Organism: Ruditapes philippinarum; assembly: GCF_026571515.1. Taxonomy (NCBI): domain Eukaryota; kingdom Metazoa; phylum Mollusca; class Bivalvia; order Venerida; family Veneridae; genus Ruditapes; species Ruditapes philippinarum. Next base: position 2,576 of record NW_026851968.1, on the reverse strand, counting down.
ATATTTGATTTCTAAAAATATAAGAAAAGAAAAACATATGCCAAATTACCTCAATATCTTACATAAAGCACTTCCCGTGCTTATCAATTATTCATAAGTGAACAGTTTATTGTAACACTACTCGGATTTGTATTTGCTACATAGCTACATAATCTGGTGGTCATTACAAGTGAAGTGTTGGAGCAGGAGAAATATTTATGTTTCATTACTTAACGTCTCAAAATTATTGGCATTTTTATTCGTTCTATATCATATTCAATTTCCATGATTTGGAAGTAATAATTCAAACATTTGCAGATGCATTTGCTAACAATAATAACTTACAAATTTAAAAGGTGGATGAGACGTGAATTTTAAATGCGTTAAAGGAGAATGCAGATTATATGAATTCGTACATGTTTAGTTGTTGCGTTTAACACAACAATGATAAGTAACAGATATTTTAATTCGCCGTCGTTTTGTTTGTGTGGGTTTGTCTATGATAATACTTTGTAGTCATAATTTAATAAAGATACAAACGTATTCAGGCGGTTGAACTAGAGAAGCATCTTAGACACCTTGGTCTCGAGGAAGATTTCAATATTGAGGAGGAACATGAACATTCAGACAAGTGGCTCTAACAAGTTGTTATCACTTGCCAGCTGTAGTTCTGTCCTTGTTTTGCTTCATTCTTTCTTGATTTCCAGAATTTGATTTAGTGTTGTATAATTTTCAGAAAGAGTCGCCTCTGTGAAAAGTTATGATAAGCATATATGTCACATACATTTTAGACAATGGCGACATATTTATACATACTTATACATATTTATATATATTTGTAATTGTAATGTTTTACATGGAAAATCAAAATTTCAAATTATTTTGGAATTTCTGGTTGCATGTACAATTGTGTTGTTTTTCAAAATGAAATGATTATGAATACACTGTTACTTTCACAAAAGTATTTACAAAACAAAATTGTTATATCTGGCAATTGTCTTTACCTTATCTACTTTTTATTGAATGAAATGCCATGTTAATGTATTGTATATTACATGTATTTAAATATGTTTGCCTTATATGCTCTTGACATTTAAGCTTTCTGATTACTTTGATATAAACACGTTGTTTGATAGATGAAAGTTTGTCATGTTTTGTAAGCGAGTGTTACTGGGAAATACATGTTGAAAATTGTCTCATAAACTTAAGTATCCATAACGGGTACTTGCTTATTGAATGGACAAGTCTAAATATGCTTTACACAAACGAAACGAACCATTGTTCATAAAAACTTATATAATAAGCTAATTTTTGATATTGATAAAGAATTCAAAAAAAATTACTTCTAAAAATTTAAAACAATATTTAAAAAACTTCAATCTTGCTTGGGTCACAATCTATTTCAGATGGGAACACTTTTTAAATTTTAGCAAATTTAAAGATTTAAATGAAAAAAAGTAGTGAGATAAAATAACGTATGAGATAAATAAAAACAGAGTGAGTTTAAATGAAAAAACAGAATAAAGGGAAAAATATGATTAAATGGTAACAGTAGGAGATAATATGATAACAGTAAAGATAATATATAAAAGGAAAGGTGAGATGATATGATAACAATATTGAGATAATAGATAACGTAGTGAGATAATATGAAAACAATAAATTTGAAAAAAAAATAATATGATAAGAGTAGTGAGATAATGATGTTCTGATGATGAACATTTTTGGGGTTTAGTTAATTTGCTATTTCGTGAAAATATTCAGGTAATGATCAGTTTCCTGCCAGGATTTTAACACCCCTGTCAATATTTTTAAAAGTTTATAATGTTTGAATAAGTGAGGTATTAGGGGTTTTAATTTTTTTACTTTTATAATACGTTTTTTAAGAGAAATAATGTCTATTATGTTTTTTATAAAAAAATATTTTAGTACTTGCCATTATATTTGTAATTTCTTCGTTTATGTTGAAATAAATTTTTTGGGAAAAAAATTTTTAGTTCATTAGTGATTTTTGGACTATTTTTCTCACCCCACATTTTGCACCTCTGTAACAGTTATGGTTTCCCTGGAATTTTTTCTGCCTGTTCTAATTAAACCCCGCACTGATTATAACTAAATTACAATTTAAAGTTTTACCCGCAAGATATATCTCAACAACCATCGAAGAGTTACTTAAAAACTTGAAACAAATTTTCAGGGTTAAAATTTTTAGGTCTGTTTTCTAAGTTATTGATTGAATTGAATAAAAATGTATTTTTCCTTAAATTTTTTTAATTTTTTTTGGTAAAAAAACTTTTTTTAAATTATTGGCCCTTGACAAAGACCGATAAAATCAACACTGTTTTCTCTAAATTATCCCCATTTTAACCTTTATCTCACGCACTCGATATTTGACCCTGTCCCCAGCACCAATTAATTTTGTAAATTTTTTTTTGTCCAAGCAAAAATTTACCTTACAACCCTACTTTTTGGGCATAAAATTTTTTTTTTTGTTTAATATCAGCGTAAATTTTTTAAAAATTACCCTAGTCTAATTTTGATTTTTTTATAAAACGAACTGTATAATATTTGTTCACTTTCACCTTTACTTTTAGAAA
>NW_026851967.1:0-37412 GCF_026571515.1 Ruditapes philippinarum | reverse complement strand
GATCAACTTGGATGCTGTTATACGGGCCTGGTGTAAACTTAACGTCTCCTTCATATGAGAACAAGCACAAAATGTTTGTTAGCTGGTCTGGCTGAAAGTAAAAATCGAGAGAGCAATCATCTCCACACTTAAATTGATGTAATGAATTATCTCTTCTGTAATTATCTCCCTGTGATGACTTTATGTAATCATTTATCTCCGCTACCACTTAAATCAAATTATTTAACTCCCTTGCTGGTTTTATGTAATTATTCCCCTGTTGATGTTATGTTTTATGAAATTAATTACCCAACCTGCTAATAATGTAAATTTTAAAGATAAAATAAAAATTTCAAAGATAAAAAAAATGGTTGAAATTCTCCCACACAATTAAATAAACAAAATCTCTTTATTTGTCAGTTTGAATTTGTTAAAAAGCTTGTTACAAACATTAATCCCCATCCCCTCGTTTTTACATTAAATAGTTCTTATCATGAAGTTCTGGTATTTGGAAAATGGCCACTTGTTATGATAAAGATTTTTAACGGGTTCTAATAATGTAAGATAAAGTACTGCGAATTCACTTATATTCGTGGGCATGAAATTTCGTGGTTTTATCAATACGGGCATTTTCGTGGGTTCTTAAATTACGTGGATTTTCGTTTTCTTGTTAAAAAAAAATTGTTTTAAAAGATAATTGACTGCAATTAACACATTTATGTGACATGATATGTACCTCCATTGGACACACTGCCCCTGTAATTCGCCGATGTAAACATCGCATAATTTATACAACACCTGACATGTTTTAAAAGTTTACACAACATATTTGACAGAAACTACACGCAACGTTACAGCGACTGTGTAAATTTACATGCATATATAATAATCTCGGTAAATAACACGAGTATATGTGAATCTTGTAAATGTCGGTGGCGTCTTTGATGTTTACGGAATAGCATTCGCACAAATACGGATTAAAATTCATATAAACTTGATCATTTAAAAATGACAAAAGAATGTAGAACAAGCAATTATCATAGTATTGCAAGCAATCCATAAGTCCCCTACCGGTTAGAACCCAAGCAACATTCTGATGGGCCATTGGCCATTCAATTTTACCAGTGAATGAATGACATGAATGAACTTAAATCTTTTGAGTTCTAAGTTTGTCTATATCACAGTAATGTGAAGTTTCCCTGCCTAGTAAGGAAATTATGTTTATACAACCTTGTCATATTATTACGATGTGGGATTTTAAAGTAAATCATAGGAATGAAGAAGTTGGATAGAAAAATACCAATTTCTCGAAAAAAATCTAAGTTCAAGGGGGACATAATTCTGGAAATAGTCTTGCTAGAGTATTTAACCTTCTCAAAAATGTTGAGTGATAATAAGAAACATATATATGAAGTTTGAAGTAGATACATTAGGAAATAAAGAAGTTATTTAAAAAAGACAACATTTTTTTTCATAAAAATTCTAAGTTCAAGGGAGGTAATACTGATAATTTTTGTGCTAGAGTTGTAAACCTTGTCACTTATGATGTGGTTGATGACCAGAAACTTATATTTAAATATTAATGTAAACACCTTAAGAAATAAAGAACTTATAGTGAAAAAGCTTAAAAAATTAAATCAGAAATCTTGAAATTCAGGCTATTTGTTGCCATAGCAACCAGAATTTTCAACATAGGAAGAAAAGAAAAAGATGTGCATAATCTCCAGACTGCCATCTACCCATATTTCAAGTTTCATAAAAATATTTTCAGTACTTTTTGAGTTATCACTGGATCCAGTTTATGTGTTAAATTTGCCATATTTTCAGCCTATTTGTTGCCATAGCAACCAGAATTTTCAACATAGGAAGAAAAGAAAAAGACGTGCATAATCTCCATACTGCCATCTATCCATATATCAAGTTTCATAAAAATATTTTCAGTACTTTTTGCGTTATCGCGGGATCCAGTTTTGTGGACGGATGGACTGACAGACGGACGGAGGGTAAACCTAAAGTCCCCTCCAGTTAAACCGGTAGGGGACTAATAAATCTGTTTTAGCGATCGTATTTTTTTTATAGTTTTGTGTACCTACGACATTAATATCAAAGACTTTTTTTAATTAATAAAAGCAAACTGACAATTTTTATTAGCGATAATTATAGCACTGCCTGGGTTCCCATATTTACTCGATTATGTCAAGTATTCTTGTTAACACAATCAAGTCCTAGTAGACTACAACGATCAAGTATGTATATGCGACATTTGTGACAGTAAATTGAGGACATATAATCGAGTTTTCTTTCAAGTTTCTTAAATATTGCAAACGGATTTAATATGTCACTAACCTGATTATCTGTCTGTATTTACATCCATGTCGGAAAAGAGCCGACGCATGTTTGTAATATATATAGAACAGAGACTGGGTAGGAAGTATAAATTTGTTGGGATAAAAGTTCGTCGGATCTTAAATTCGTGGACTGACCTACCCACGAAAACCACGAAAATTCGTGCCCCACGAATAATAATTATTTTACAGTAATTAGAAACTAAAGTAAATAAGTGACTGATCTTACCAATAAATCTGTGACTCGTACAGCAATTTTCTTATATTGCCCAGAATGCACCACAACATCTGTATCGCCAGCTGTCGTCTCTAATCTAGGACATTTACTGGATGACGTTATAGCTGGAACTGTCTGTAATGTGAAATATAACATTGTGATGAGGCACACGAAGATACCGATGAGGTCATATGACAATTTGTCAACCTACCCATTGGTAAAGGTAGACTTTATTATGCAATGGCCAGCATCTGTGATGTTCCACAAAACCGCTTTCTAGTAAATTATTCAACAAAAAAAGGTAAGTGGCAAATATTCTATGTCAACAACCAATCTAAACAACTTGTCCTTTTACTTACTACATTCAATCACATTTGAGCCTGAAAAATAACTGAACTGGAAAAGAACCATAACAATGCTGTTTACAGCCAAATGCCAGTTGCCTGAAGTACTGATACACTGCTAAAACCAAAACTGTGTGTCTTTGCCAGTTGTCAGAAGAACTTTGTCAGATGCCTCTGTTACCTTACCAACAACTATACTGCTGACTGACAAACTTCTAAAGTTTCATTGTGATATACATTTAAAAAAATCCAGCAGATAAAGAGATATGTATTCATAAAATTCTATTTCAAATAAGCCAATTAAAAAAAACCAAATATTGTACAAATTCCTTAATTGAAAAAACAAAATCATTGCCATTTTTGTCATGGCATCGTACTTCTACCTCAGGTAATTTGTTGTTTCTCTTACCTGATTTATACAGTCGCCAGCAGCAGCATCGACACACATTCCCCGAAAATGACACCATTTACATCCAAATGAACTATCTGTACAGCCGGTACAACTGTAACCAAAATATGGTTAATTATTCTATTATACTCAATTGTTATGTTCACATCTTAGCTTGCTGACCGTAGCTGAATCTACCTTTTAGACCAGTGCAGACAAAGATCAATCTTTGCCATCTAATCATGGTCTGCATTGTCTCACTTTTCAGTCAATACATATTATAAAACCTCGTTTAAAATAATGAATAGTTATGACTACATTGAAACATGGAAAAAAGTTCATTTTTGATATTTAATGTGGTTAGCGTTAAAGCACTTCACCTAGAATAAGCAATTATTATATCTAATGTCAGTCTGTATTTCTCAATCTTAATGTGATATAATTGTTGGATAAAAAAGGAACCTTTTTTTTCTTTCGAAAATTAAAATTCTGGACTTGATCTACAAGACATATTTTGATAATATAATCTAATTATTGTGACAAATAGTAACTCTTACTTCTGATTTAATTGACAGTTATACAGGGATAGATCTCGTTTCACGACCGTCTTTCCCTCCACTTGAAACTCCACCTCCAGTACCCCATGATCTATAGAAATATTAAACATAGTCACTTATAACAAGAGCTGTCGGTAGGACAGCACACTCGACTATTCTAAGTGCATGATAGTAAAAGAGACTTGATAATGTTAAATTTTTTAAGTTCACAAAAGGGCTAATTTTTTTTTATAAATTCATGTTATTGGCCTTAGAGAGAGTCTAATTATACAGTTTTGGCTTGACTATTTGGAAGGAAATGTCACAAGGGTGTTTTTATTGAGTACAATAATATTAATTACTATGAATACATAAATTTGACAGAAAAGTACAAAGGCTTGTTATTAAGATGTTTTATCAAGTAAATCACTGCTTTATTAATATGAATGCATAAAATTGTCCCAAAAAAGGCACAAACCCTTCAGTAGTTATTGAGATAACAGCTTACAAGCAAAACTTTTCCATGAATTTCTAAGTTGAAAAAGGGGAGAAAAATCAGCCTTAATGCAAGATAGAATTATGGATCTTTGTCAGTGACCTACAATTATGACCCTAAATGCATATGTGAAGTTTTAAATAAATATCTTTAATAGTTATTGAGATATGTAAAACTTGCATGTAAACATTAACCAAGAGACTAAGTAGAAAAGGGGATATGAATCAGCCTTAATGCAAGATAGAGTTATGGAACATATGGAGTCAGTGACATACAATTATGAACCTCCAATTATGACTCTAAGTGCATGTGTAAAGTTTCAAGTAAATATCTTTGAAGACCTTTAACCAAAATTTCTAAGTTTCAAAGGGGCAAATAAATCTGCAAATATTGCAGGCAGAGTTATGCAATTTTGCAAACTGATGTACATTGCTACTATAAAAAAGTATTTTAAATTTCAATTGAATATCTCAAGCAATAATTGAGATATTTGACTTTACAAAAAAACTTTAACCAAAATTTCTAAGTTCCAAAGTGGCATAATTCTGTCAATATTGTAGGCAGAGTTATCCAACTTGTCAATCTGTTGTACCTTGCTACTATAAATAAGTATTGTAAGTTTCAATTGAATATCTCAAGCAATAATTGAGATATTTGACTTTACAAAAAACTGAACTAAAATTTCTAAGTTAAAAAGGGGCATAATTCTGTCAATATTGCAGGCAGAGTTATCCAACTTGTCAATCTGATGTACCTTGTTACTATAAATAAGTATTGTAAGTTTCAATTGAATATCTCAAGAAATAATTGAGATATTTGACTTTACAAAAAACTTTCACCAAAATTTCTAAGTTCCAAAGTGGCATAATTCTGTCAATATTGTAGGCAGAGTTATCCAACTTGTCAATCTGTTGTACCTTGCTACTATAAATAAGTATTGTAAGTTTCAATTGAATATCTCAAGCAATAATTGAGATATTTGACTTTACAAAAAACTGAACTAAAATTTCTAAGTTAAAAAGGGGCATAATTCTGTCAATATTGTAGGCAGAGTTATCCAACTTGTCAATCTGATGTACCTTGTTACTATAAATAAGTATTGTAAGTTTCAATTGAATATCTCAAGTAATAATTGAGATATTTGACTTTACAAAAAACTTTAACCAACGCAGACGCCGACGCCGGGGCAACTACAATAGCTCTCATATTCTTCGAATAGTCGAGCTAAAAATGAAATGTTTAAACAATAATGATAAACATGTTTTATGGTGTATTTTTTTTCAAATTATATGTACACAATGAAATTAAATACACAATATTTTTCATGCAAATAGAATCATTAAGTAACTTTAGTCTACTAGTGATAATTAAAAATGTTTTCTAACCCATACCTTGCTTAACTGACTTGATCTAAGGGGTTTCACGTTTATCAATTAAAATGGGTATGGTTGATTTTTAGCAAAATAAAACAAAACAAAAAAAAGTTAGAATATTCAATAACCGCTAACAAAGGTAAGCATTTGACAAAGAGGCAAATGATTCTAAATATAACCTTAATTTTAATATAACAAGATGAGACAATTTATTTGTTTTTAGTTGTACTCAACAATGTACTTTTTTGGCATGGTATGACCCTAACAGGATATAGTTACTCCTTATTTAGATATATGTATTGTTATCATTTTAGCATAATACAAAAAAAATGTCATATCTTGTAATAAATAACAAAGTTAATGTTGAAAATCTAAGGATTTTATTACTATGGTCGGTATAACATTTAACAAAGTTATTATGTCACAGTTTAAACCGTTAACATATTTTTATATCCATGACACCCCTTGAGCTGCTTTATATATGGAATAAGTTCAATGCATTTCAATATCAAAATACTATTACTGTGTACCCAGAAGTAGAATGCCTGATTCACAGGCTTGCTTGACTCTATACTGAGGGTACAGGCTTTTCAGAATTTAAAGGGAGGTAAGCAATTAATTACTGCTATATGCATCACTTAAAAGAATTTCAAGACAATGCAGAAATAAACTTAGACTTGTCAGTCAGGGCTGTTCTTAACAAATTCTAAAACAGTTTACAGCAGATCAATTTAAAATGAATCTTGTATTGACTTTACAAAGCTATTCATCAAAATAATCCTCACAATTTGAGCCTTATAATGACCGGAAAAAAACACACAAAAAAAAACGGCAAAAAAAACAACAAAAAAATAAAATAGGAAAAAAAAAAGAGCGGAAAATCATAAATCCCAACAAAAATCAAGAATACCGACTAACCATATACTATAAACAGAACAGAAAAGCTAGGCAACTTACATAACAATACTTGATCATTGATAATAAAATATAAAATACAGATGATAAAATCTACATCAATAACCAATTATGAGCTTCCCTCATAAATTCCACAGACAACCATCTATTACACTTTGTTTTAATTATTTACAGTATACACGCTACAGAATATTTTATGAAATGCGAGATACAGTTTATATAACCATTATGGGAAAGCTCATACTTTAGCAGAATATTGGTAACACAAATGAACTTTCCTACTTTCCTAGCTTTCACAAAGCTAACAATATGATTTCATCAGAAGAAAAAGTAAGAAAATATTTTTTTATCCTCAGTGACCTTGACCCTATAAACCTGAAACCCCTGACCTTAACCATGTCAAACCTAAATCCCTGACATTGTCAATAGCAACCTGAAACCCCCTACCTTGACCCTATCAATCTGAACACCCTGACCATGACACTGTCAACCTGAAACCCCCTACCTTTACCCTATCAACCTGACCATGACACTGTCAACCTGAAAGCCCTTACCTTTTACCCTATCAACCTGAAAGCCCTGACCATGACACTGTCAACCTGAAAGCCCTTACCTTGACCCTATCAATCTGAAATACTTAATCTTAACTCTATCAATTTAAAACTTATTACCTTGACCTTATTAACCTGAAACCCCTGACCTTAACAAAACTCTGACATTGACCCTATAAACCTGAACCATGACACTAGCAACCCGAAACCCCTAACCTTCACCCTATCCTTTTTCCCTTTTATTTGACCTACTGACCTACTTTTTTTACCAAAGATGAGCAATATCTATGCTTATCCTGAATATTACCGCGACAAAACATTCTAATCAAGTATCTGAAAAGTAAATGCAAAACATAGGACCTAAAAAACTTGACAAGTATATGTACTTATTGTTTTCTATATTCAATTAATATGTAGATATGTTATTATTGGTTTAGTTAGGAAATGAATGTGTCAAACTAGCTTTTTATAACAATACTATATGTACATGTATATTCATGGTCTTAAATTATTGTAACAACAAATTCAAAGTAAAAGGTCACTATTGAAATCTCAATTACTGACAGAATATAATCATTTAATAGTGTTTATATGTATAATGTTAAAAGAAAAAAGTTTTCACATGATTACATCTGACAAAGGGGTTAAAACAAACTTTTACAGTTACAAAGCTATAATTATGCACAACAGGTTAAATAATCTATTGTGAACATTTGTGCTAAGTGTAGCTATAACAGTAAAAATTTGTTTGTATGTGTGAGGGATTAGTTTGGAAAAAATCCACAATTGCTGAGTTCTGGATAATATCTATTTGCACCTTTCCTTTCATAAAATTACATTGTAAGCTTAGCAGTGACCAAAAATATTTGATAATTAAAAGCAGACCATGTATATATTGAACAATTTTAAACCAGATATATCCCAATAAAGCTGACATAAAAACAGGTGTCAGTTGTGCTCTTTATTCTTTAAATCATATGGTGTCACAAGACTGCTAAATCTTTGATCAAACTAGCAATGGTATTCTCTCGCCCTTTCTGAACAAGCCATAAAAGAATTAATTATAATTGGAATTTAAGGCAAAACAAAACTGTTGGTTCCTTTCAAGGTTTTTAAATGAAAAAAAATGCTCTGCATAAGTTCAGGTACTTTAATAGAAGAGGTTAAATTAGGAACATTAAATATGCAAGCTTACTTGTTCAAAACAAAATTGTAATTGGTAAGTAATTTTAAATCAACAAAACTTTTTATTGAGGAATTGAAGTCTATAAAGATGTCACTGTTTTATATATGTCAGCTTTATGTTGATATTTCTGCAAAGAAGTAACATTGCTGCTCCTTATGACAACAACAACAAAAAATATAAAAAAAATAATTTTGAAACAGACAAACTTTTCATAAACAACATTCAGAACTTGTGTTAATCAAATAACAAACAAAGTTATAAACAAACAAAAAAAACTTATAGATAGTTAAAGAGAAAAAAGTTCTAGAAAATTTAGAAGAGGAAAATTGTCATAGGGAACAATTATACTAGAAAGCAAGCATAATTTTCATATTTTCATGAGCACAATTCACATCTCTGGCTGTATAATTTTCCCATTTTCGTGATCAGTTCCTATAAATCCTGATCAATTCATGTAAATCGTAAACGTAATTACTTTAATCATGAACGTGGAGAAAATGCTATCCAGTAATGATCTTAATCAGTCTAAAGTACACATCATCAATTTATTGCTGAATCCACTTTTAATTTTGCAAGAAAATATTAAAATGTTTTTGCATGTTTGAAAATATGAGCATTAAAACTAACATAAATTGCTCAATCAACAAGAGGCTATTTCTACATTATATATATCAATAAGAAGCAGATTCAATAGCCTCGTGCTGAGGAGACAAAATGCAAAAAAACATCGAAAAAGAAGACTGGAGGAACCCATAAACCTAGTGAAGAAAGAGAAATGAAACAAGGTAAAGAAATAAAGCTCTGTGCTACAATATCAGGATAGTTACCTCCTCCCAGATGCACTGAAATTAGAAAATAATCTCTAAATATGAGGGCAAAAAAAAATAAATAAAAATAATAGTCCCTAAATATGAGGGCAAAAAAATGAGGGCAAAAAATAATCTCCAATTATGAGGGCCAAATATGAGTGGGCAATAATCTAAAATTATGAGGGGAAAAAATGAGAGCAAAAATAATCACTAAATATGAGGGCAAAAACTTATCTGTAAATATGAGGGCAGAAAAAATATCTAATCATGACACTAAAAACAGATAATTGACTAAAAGTGCAACTTGTATGACTCAAGAACTACATTTTATTTGTTGTTTTTTTTTCTTCAATTTTTTTTTGTTTTTTTTGGCATGTCGGATTTTCAGTCAAACAAAGGAGTAGACACTAACACTATTTAGGACATTTTCTAGCTATTACTGGTACCAGGAAACATTTTTCCACTCATAATTTCAGTCATAAACTAGTATTTTGGTAAAATCATTCATCTTCTGCCAGCTATATGCAAACTCATGTGACTTTCTTAGAGATGAGTTTCATATTCTGACTCATTTTGCAAATTTATATCAAAAAAACAAACAAAAAAAACTCTTGCAGTTTTGAATATTCTAAATAACATGATTATTTATGACAATGTGCAAAACAAATTAACTTGTCTTCAACCTGAAATAATTTCAATCCAGAATGAAGCAGATTATTCATGCCTTATAAATCTAAATAAATATGCCCTGAATTTCAATTTTAATAAAATTATAATAATTATATACCTCTTCCAACAGGTAAAGATGGAAGATTGGTTCTCTTTGGTAGTGGGCACACAATTCTGTCCCCAGAAACTGTTGCCATGGTTTTATGTTTTGTATCCATGACAACAAAACTACAGTGAATGTCAAGGTCACTGGCATCAGCAAGAGTTATCTTGTCCAGTTTGAAACTGATCTGAAATCAAACATATACAAAACTGATTATTTATAATTTTATGAAATCAAAGAACTGATCAATCAATACAATGAAAGAAAACCCCAGTGAGCGAAGTGACTAATTGTATGCCAGTTTCTGATTTCCTCTATTTTAATATGTAAAGTATGCGATTCAAATTATTTGTGGTTAACTCAACATAGTGCTTTTGAAAGAATACTCCAGGGTAATGAACATTCTTGTTTTAACTAATTTTGTCTTAGATTTTTGTGTTAAATAACTTGCCCTGTTATAAATTTGACATGGTCTTTTTTGTAACTTCAAACAGGGATTGTCTTTTTTTGTGAGTTCAGTGATTTCAAGATAGAAATACAAACAAGGGTGCCATAGTCACAAAATACGCCCGTTTACGAAAGCTTTAGATGGAGATGGGGGCATTATGGATAAGTGTTATCTAGCAAGCAAGTTTTTATTCTTGGCACTGTGTTGTTAAATGAACCTTAAAACAAATCAGTAGGGAAGATATGCACAGGATGTGTGACCTTGACCTTGGTCGCAGGGACCTGAATTTTATGCACGGCACTCAGCCTCACAATGATGAACATTTGTGCCAAATTATATTGAAATCCCTCTATGCATGTAGAAGTTTTGCTCCAGACAAGCGTTTTCTATGAGCTCTAACTGTGACCTTCACCTTTGACCTATAGAGACTTGGTTCATGTGCAGGGCACTACGTCTCATGGTGGTGAACAATTCTATAAAGTAACATTAAAATTCCTCCATGCATGTAGAAAATATGCTCCGGACAACATCTGGATATTTAATCATCTCCAGTGACCTTGACCTTGCAAATATTAACCTAAATTAAATGTGTCACACCTGTAGTCATGATAGTTACCATTTGTGCTACAATCCATCAATAAATGATGACTAAATGGTCCCTATACACATCTTCAAATTTTTATCTGAACTTTGACCTCTATGTGTAACCTTGACTTTGGTCGCAGGGATCTGAATTTTGCGTGCGACACTCAGCCTCACAATGGTGAACATTTGTGCCAAGTTATATTGAAATCCCCCTATAATGTAGAAGTTTTGCTCCGGACAAGCGTTTTTCAATGAGCTCTAAGTGTGACCTTGACCTTTGACCTGGAGACCTGGATCATGCATGGAGCAATACATATCATGGTGGTGAATATTTCCATAAAGTATTATAAAAATTCTTCCATACATGTAGGAGATATGCTCCAGACAAAATCTGGATATTTCACCATCTTTGGTGACCTTGACCTTGCATATATTGACCTAAAGTACATGTGTCACAGCCGTAGTCATGATAATGACCATTTGTGTTACAATCCCTCAATAAATGATGATTAAATCGTCCCTATACACATCTTCATATTTTTATCTAAACTTTGACCTCTATGTGTGACCTTGACCTTGGTTGCAGGGACCTGAATTTTGTGCGCGACACTCTGCCTCACAATGGTGAACATTTGTGCCAAGTTATATTGAAATCCCTCTATGCATGTGGAAGTTTTGCTCCGGACAAGCGTTTTTCAATGAGCTCTAAGTGTGACCTTGACCTTTGACCTAGAGACCTAGTTCATGTGCGTGACATGGCTTCTCATAATGGTGAACATTTCTATGAAATTTCATTAAAATCCCTCCATGCGTGTAGGAGATATGCTCCAGACAAAATCTGGATATTTCACCATCTTTAGTGACCTTGACCTTGCATATATTGACCTAAAGTACATGTGTCACAGCCGTAGTCATGATAATGACCATTTGTGTTACAATCCCTCAATAAATGATGATTAAATCGTCCCTATACACATCTTCATATTTTTATCTAAACTTTGACCTCTATGTGTGACCTTGACCTTGGCTGCAGGGACCTGAATTTTGTGCGCGACACTCTGCCTCACAATGGTGAACATTTGTGCCAAGTTATATTGAAATCCCTCTATGCATGTGGAAGTTTTGCTCCGGACAAGCGTTTTTCAATGAGCTCTAAGTGTGACCTTGACCTTTGACCTAGAGACCTAGTTCATGTGCGTGACATGGCTTCTCATAATGGTGAACATTTCTATGAAATTTCATTAAAATCCCTCCATGTGTGTAGGAGATATGCTCCGGACAAAATCTGGATATTTCATCATCTTTAGTGACCTTGACCTTGCATATATTGACCTAAAGTACATGTGTCACAGCCATAGTCTTGATAATGACCATTTGTGTTACAATCCCTCAATAAATGATGACTAAATGGTCCATATACACATCTTCATATTTTTATCTGAACTTTGACCTCTATGTGTGACCTTGACCTTGGCCGCAAGGACCTGAATCTTGCACGCGACACTCTGCCTCACAATGGTAAACATTTGTGCCAAGTAATATTGAAATCCCTCTATACATGTGGAAGTTTTGCTCCGGACAAGCAATTTTCAATGAGCTCTAAGTTTGACCTTGACCTTTGACCTAGAGACCTGGTTCATGTGCGCGACACTGCTCCTCATAGTGGTGAACATTTCTATGAAGTTTCGTTAAAATCCCTCCATACATGTAGGAGATATGCTCCGGACAAAATTGGACGTCGCCCGCCCGCCCGCCTGCCAGGGGCGTTCCCATAATACGTCCCGTTTTTCAAACGGGCGTATAAAAAGCAGTCAATAAGTAGAAGAAATTTTAGTTAGACTGGACAAATGTGCAGCAGACCAAAACCTTTCCTGGTGACATAGACTACAAGCTATTAGGAAGTATTAGCTACACTGTAATAGAGCATTCTTCATGTGATCCTAGCATGAAGCTCTTTATTTTAACACATGGTTTTAGTTAAAATGAAGAATAACTTGGCTAATCAAATTCTTCTAGGCTTTATTTTACATAAATGAGTTTTACAGGTGCCACAAAGTAAATGAAGTTTGGCTATAGAGAAGTGTCTTACATTCTAATTTGCAAACTGAAAAATAGAAAAAAAGAAATCTTCAAATATATGATCCTCAGACTAGAAGTTTATAAAATTTTATGAAACTCTACAAAAACTTAATATGGAATCTATTTAGGTACTGGTACTTTATCATTCAAAGAACAATGGATATTTCCAGTTTGTTTTTTGTATAAACTAAACAGATGAACAAAATTTAGAAAGGGTATGAAATAATTGGACACGATAGGTGTTTGACCAGATTCTATACTGTAGACATATCAATTTCAATATTTTTATTTGGCAACCCCTTAAACAAGTAAGTAATTGAATGTCTCTGAAGTTAAGTCCATTACCGTACACAAAATTTAGTATGTTTAAGACTTTCTCACACAACTTAGTTGAAATAATGTTTAACGAGATATGATACGTTTTATGTTTGGGTTTGTTTGTTGTTGGTTTTTTTTTTGGGGGGGGGGAAGGGGGGGGGAGTGGGGGAGGTTGAAGTGACCTGCTCAATTTATGTAATGGATTTCCCTTGCTCTGACTTTGGAACAGTCCGTTCTAAGCTTCTGGGATTTTAATATTTATATACACAGAAGTATAGGCTGGCCTGGTACTAATCACTCTGTCTGTTGCAGGAGGTGAAAGGTTAAACTAAACCAAACTTACTTTGTCTTCCTGTTTCAGTGCTGGTATAGACAACATGTTCGGGAACACATCCTTCATGCCTGCACACACACCATTCCTGGACGGCAACCAAGAAGGGGTTACACTTCCTGCCTTACATGAGTCTTGTTTTGTACATCTGTAAAAATATACAATGATGACTGAAATCTTGATCTATTTATAAGAATCCTGTTCTTGAAGTTCAATGAAATTACATTATAACAAACAAATCATTGGGGATATGTAGTCGGTCACTTGTGGAGAAATTTGTAATTACTGGTTAGTTACCCAGCAAAGCCGGTTAGGTGAATCTGACTGTCTAGATATGACTTAGTGTGTTTATATCACTGTTAATAATATCAAACAAACATTATGACTACACAGTAAATGTTATGTTGTTAATTACTTAAAAAGTAATCTAATTTGCATTTCTGCACAGTAAATAAATATTTTTTTGTTCAAAGAATTTGACTCAGCTTACAATATACACACAAAAAAAAAATCAAGAACATATTGTTCTATTTTTGCAGAAATGGCAAAAGTCTTGATTGTTATGTAATATTCTTACTCCTGTCTTCAATTAAGGCAATCCTGGGGTTACTTGTGTTAACAATAAACAAACATTAATAAAAAATAATAATAGTAAAAAGTATATTTATATTTTTATTTTTTCTCTGTTTCTAAATTATGCAAATGTTTGTTACATTTTCCATGTTGATAGAATTATGTTACTACTACTTTTATTTCATATTTATTTGTTCGTATTGTTTTTTTGTGTGGAAATAATAGATTTTTTCCACATATTTCTTGTAGCACAATTAAATTAAGGAGAGTTTTATACCAAGATATTTCTGGTTACTATTTCCTACAGTTTTTGTGAGCTTCAGTGTAAACTAACTGGGACAAGGGGTGGAAAGTGCATCATTTTATAGGTGTTTTTTATTACCTACCTGCGTGAAACAATTAACTTTATGTACACCAATGCTGTGTGTTACTAATTCTATCACTAATTGCTAATCTAATACTACTTCCCTAGAATATTTATTATAAATAAAACAGATAATTCAATGTCTAGAAAAAATTCTCAGAGAAAAGCAGTAAATTTTTTCATGCCAAAGAGAAACCACACTTATTATCTTTGTTTCCTACATTTTATTTTTAAAGTTACACCAAACTGTTACAGTTTTTCTTCAATGATGAAATATAATAAAAAAATCTGCTAAGCACTCTAGCCTATTTCTGTAACTCATTAAATCGTAATTCAGTGCAAATAGAGAGACATGAGCTGAAATTGTGATCAGGAGGTGATTCAAGGCATCTTGACCAAATTGAACCACAAAGACATAGTAGGTCAAGATGAACCACAAAGACATAGTAGGTCAAGATGAACCACAAAGACATAGTAGGTCAAGATGAACCACAAAGACATAGTATTATCATTCTAGCTGAAATAGAGTACAACTAAAAAGTTAAGACGTTATTTAATTTTTCTTTCAAATTTCTTTAAGAATTACACCAAAGCACTTGTTTGGCCATACTTAACTTAATCTACCAGTATCAACAATAGATGTTTTCCTAACCTGGAACATGTAAAAAAAGACTAGACTGCGCACAGATGCACACACATTCCTATTCATTTGTAATTACATCATAATTATTACAAAAGAAAAACAAAAAAGGAACAATATCGACCAATAAAACCCCATTTCTCAAGTTTTCTCCGCCATGTTAATTCTACAGAAAGTTTCACCTCTACAGAAAGTTGTGCTGCACAGGCACGATACAAAGACTGCATCTATCAAGAGCGGCAATAAAAATATGCAGCATAAAATGATGAGCAATAAACATCAAAAATATAATATCTCCACACAGAGATGCTTGGAGAGGCTCGTAAAAATTGTGCTGGAAATGGTAAATCTATTACGGCATTAAATATATTACCGATTTCAAAGAAGCTAGTATTTCTAGTCTTACAGGGGTTATTTTTTTACAATGTCTGGCTTAAAATGAAGTCTATTCACCTCTCATAACTTAGGAACATGTTTTCTGTTAGGCCAACACATTTAAATGTGTGTGTAAGTTTTTACTGTTACATTTTATCGGAAGATGATAAGTCTAAGAATATCACAATATAATAGTTTGGAGATAAATAGTATTTAGCTATGATTCATGTGATCTGTGAGAAGAAGTTGTAACTTACTTGTAAAGACATAAAACAACAAGAAATATCTTGTTAAAGATAAGTTGGGGCTTTTATAACAGAACGATAGGCAAATGATATAGAAAGAAATAGAAAGAAATTGAAAATTGAATTTTTGTGTTATTTTTAGCCTAATTCAAGAGAAAGCATTGTAAAGCTTTTCAATTTTGTGTCATTTTGCAATTGGAATAATTATTTTGGTCCTGTCATGATTGAAAACCTCAGTGAAGTCCCTTTAACTACTCACAGTATATGAATGAAATATATTACAAACAGAAATTTGACCTTAAACAAACAGAATTTGAGCCAAGTCACGACAAAACCAACGTAATGCGTTTGCGACCAGCATGGATCCAGACCAGCCTGCGCGTCCGCGCAGTCTGATCAGGATCCATGCTGTTCACTATCAGTTTCTCTATTTGTAATAAAGTTTGTAAGCGAACAGCATGGATCCTGATCAGACTGCGCGGAGGCGCAGGCTGGTCTGGATCCATGCTGGTCGCAAACGCACTATGTTGGTTTTGTCGTGACGCGGCTCATTTCTTTTTTGTTCTAACTTATTTTTATCATAGTCTGGTTGTCAGAGACAAAAAAAAAACTTTCAAAAATAACTAGAGGTAATATTTTATTACTAGTCTATCACTCTAGAACAAGATAAATTAAAAACCGAAGTTTGGTATGCGACAAAACTTAGGCAAATCATACATTACTTTTACCCAGAGTTAAATATGATATTAACAATTCATCATACAGTCAATTTTATAAAAATTGAACATTTAAAACAAGTATTTCTGAAGTTTCATAGAAAATTTCTCAGCTCAAATGCATGACCTAAAATCTTTTAGATATTAAAAAAAAATCCTTTTATAACTTATTTATAGACTGCTGAAAATGAAAACAAGCTTTTTATAAATTAAAGCTGCCAAAGTTGTATGTGTTTAGATAACAACTTGGAACAAGAACTGTAACATGGCACGATATATGTTTAAATGAAAAATTAAGTGAGGAAAAAAGAAACAATAAAATTCATCTTTCTGTATTCATGCTTTACCAGCTTGATGAATCATCATAAAAAGAGAACTCTGTATCTAGTCATAGCTATTACTTGTATTATTAATGTAGTGTACATTCCCTACTCCCAAATGTCACAAGTTCTGTATCAGGTCATTTCTCTTTCTTATAATAAAAGGTAGACAGTAGGTGAGTTTGGTTAAGTTTGTTTGTCTGGTACATTTATGCCAATTTCAACACATTTTCTTGATCATTTCTCCTTTGTCTGTACACTTGACCATCATTACTCAGATAACTAAGTAAGTTTCCTTGTCTGGTATTTTTTACCAATTCCAAAACATATTCCTTTATCATGACATTCCATTGTCATAAACACGAACCCAACCCGCTTCCGGTAACTCTTAGTAGATTACCAATCTCTACCAACATGACCGACTACTTATCCCACAGCATTGTAAGTAAGTAACAACTTCATTCAATGGCACTTTCGCAGTCAGTTTCCTGCTCTTCCTTGCAGGCTTCAGAAATAATGCCAGTAAAAAATTCTTTTTTTCTTTTTGGTATCCTTTTTCTCTGCATTTTCCAGAAGTAATCTTTCATAGTCAAAAAAACTTTTTGGATTGACAACACAAATATTGCTGAGGCGGAACATTAGAATACAGATTTAAAATGATATTTCTGCATCATGCCAAATATCTGTTGAACCAGAAACAAAGATTTTTTTATTGGGCTTGGCCTGACAAAAAATAGTAGACCACATGTAACACTACATGCAATAACCTGCAGAGATCAAATGCATGTAAGAATGTTTTGTATTTAGCAAGGAATCTTTGTCTGTCTGCTTCAAGCCAAACTAAATAAATGAAACAACATTTTCTAAATTGTCCTTATTTCCCCAACACTATACAGTACAAATTTTTTTTTGGTTGGGTTTTATGTTGCACAAACAACAGTATAGGTCATATGGTGACTTTCCAGCTTTACTGGTGGAGTCTTAAGAAGACCTCAGGTGCCCCTCTGTACATTATTTCAAGAATGTGCACACACCTAAATACAACCAACAACATCCAGTGTTTCAGCTGGATAGCTTCCTCACATGAAAGAATCCAAAGTCCCTGTTGGGATTCAAACCCTATTCAATCCCATAGCAATGAAGGGAAAGTAATTTGAAGTCAATGACCTTAACAACTCTGCCATGTTTGCCCCACAGTACAAGGTAAAAATGACAATACTGCAAATTCACTTATATTCGTGGGCATGAAATTTCGTGGTTTTATCAAAACGGGCCTTTTCGTGGGTTCTTAAATTCGTGGATTTTCATTTTCTTGTAAAAAAAAAAAAATAACCTAATGAAAAGTAATCTTACAATTAATCGCCGCGCATTTTTACTTACCGCATGAACATATCTTTACGTATCACACAGCGCTTGTCAATAATCTAATCCTTGCCTCTAGGCATAACATAAAGATCGCATTTACCGCCGATAATTGACTGAAATTAACACATTTAGATGACATGATATGCAGCTCGATTGTACACACTGCCCCTGTGATTCGCCAATGTAAACATTGCATAATTTATACGACCCCTGACACGTTTTAACCAGCGAGTTTAAAAAGATAACACCCTGAATCGATCTTACTATATTTGGCAGTAACTGCACGCAACATCACATTGACTGTGTAAATTTACATGCATATAAATTAAAATGAGTAAATAATACGAGATTGTGCTGATAAAGTCGGCAGCGACTTTGATGTTTACAGAATAAAGTGCTGCAAATTCATAGGGTAAAATGACATCGAAGTGGTCTATGTCAGTCAACAGCAAGTTTTATATGTCAAATTGTTCGTCTAGGACTGTAGTTTCCGGAATGAATATTCATTTGGCTCAAGTCTGATGCGAAGCGTAGAAATCCAAGATAGCGTCAAAGATGGCCACAAAATTCCTAAATATTAATGTTGGCTCATATTTGTTTCCATTTTTGTATTTCAAGTGAAATTTTGCCCGGAAGACGCAATTTACAGCATTTTATAAGACAATACTTAACTTTATCGGGGAAAACAGATTGCATTTATTTTTGCTTTCTTATACATAAATATGCAAAATGACGCTAAACGTATGAGTTCTTGCTATGATACTCTTGTCTATGCTTAAACAGAGAAATATTTATTACTTATTTTGTTATTCAACTATTGTAATGTACTCATCAGAGTAATGCTTTAATGTATTCATATCATATCTGAAGAAATCTTTGTTTGTTATTGAGCAGTAAGACATATAAAATGAGCGGGGCTACATTAAAATAGTTTTACAATATAAGGTAGTGACTGGTACTTATTCGTTCTATCAATTATTTCCCCTTATTCTGTGTTTCTGTCAAACTTTAGCTTCTTTGGTGCAGTCCATGTAATATATTTACATAATTAACAAGTAATACGGTAATTTGCTTCTGGTAATTTAATGACAATGAATTACTGTTCAAATCGTACCCCACCCACCATTTTTAGTTGATGCCAATAAAAATCTATAGAAAGTCAGACCCATCGAATATACTTATACGGAAAGACAATATTTCCGTTAGTAAATACACCCAAGTTCATTCTGAAAGAAATATACCATTAGCGGACTCTTGTAAGATCTAATAATCTATAAAAAAAAAATGTGTTGATTTTGTTGCAAGTTCACCAAGAGATTTGGACAGTATGCAAAAGAAAACTCTGTTCATTTCTCAATATGCTACAAATCTCTTCTATGTCAAATGAAATTTATTTTATCTTTTAAAGACTCGCTTAAATTGACTCAACAGTTATTTAAAAAAAAAAACAACTTTTGTCTACATGTATCATTACTCTGTTGGCCTTCTGTTTCATGAAACATGAGTAGTAGTCAGATAAAACATAATGTTTATATGAAAATCGTTCAGCTTGGCATTATTATTGTGTTTGTGGTATTTTACATTCCTTCTATTTGACCTTTTTCGACTTGTGTGGTTTTAGTATTCCTATTTGAATAGTGCCTGCTTTTAAAGATTGTCTTTTGATCCCGTTTTATAAATCCATTTTATTTAGTTTCGCCCATTGTTTTCTATAACTTCGAAACAATACGTTGTATGTCGTGAAATTGCACCGAAGATACCATGATCACTTTCGTACGAATACATTTTTGGACGTTTCTTCACTTCCTTTAAAAGTTTACCAGTTTATGCAAAATTAAGAATTCTGCTAAAGCCGGTGCTCGAGGGTGTGGATGGTTACTAAGCTTGCAATTACCACTACCGGTATACAAAGTAAAGTAAAATTTGAAAAATTGCAAAATGTCAGAAATGTTAATGCGTTCCAATGGTTATAAACAATGTATAATAATATATTTCAAGATGATATTTACTAAAATGCCATATCAATAAGCTGATTATAATTGAATAACTGGTGATGAATAAATGCTTTATTTGCGAAAAAAGAAAAAAACATCAAACAAACTCGAAAAAGTTTGACATTACATTTTTTTCTTATTATACTCGTATAATTATTACATCCACTAATTAAGTCATGAATTATTAAATATGGGATTGGATGAGGTGTGTTGTGTGTCGTTAGCTTCTGTTTTACAAATTAATGGTTTATCATTTACATACATGCCATAATTTTTAGACTCATTTCCGGGACACTTTTCATTTGGAGGTGGGGCATTGATCAGCAAACATATTTTTTTTAAATTTACATAGTGGCATACAACCTATATTACCGGTATTTACAACTTGCAAATTCAATGACACCATAAACAAAAGACAGAATATCAAAAATTATTAATAGTTTTTTACTTTTTTAAGTATTTAGGCATCGTTTATTCAATCAGTCACAGAATAGAATAAAGCTATGTTGAGTAAGGACAATTAGCCATGTCGTTTACCCGAAACTATCACTGAATCTTGGAGATTTCATCACCTCATATTTAGCGTAATTTTGTGTTTGACCACAAGTAATTGCCTACATTTGGATAAATTTATACTGGCCAGTTGTTAATTACAGTGTATGAAACCTTTGCCCAGGAGGCCAAAGAGGGTAAACAATTAATCTTTTAATTAATCAAAATTATTGCCGATAATTGTTTGTTGGAAGGGGCACATAGATATACCAATCAAAGGATAAACGTCACCATTGCAATGCTGTCAGGGGATAATCGCTCGTTATTAGCATTCTACGACTAGTTTATAAAAACTTGACAATAAAATTATGTCACCGACTTGTATGGCCAGTATGAAGTAAACATGTAGTATGGCTGTCTCCAGTATGTTTGTATCAGCTCTTCATTCAGTGCTTATTTGAATTTCCAATTTCCGTATCAGTAACTTTTCATTTGGATCTAAATTCAAAACAGTTGTTCTTGTCGTTTACTTATTTAACAAAACAGCTTATGCAAACAGCGACAATGCTCGATTTTGCTGTCAATCTGTTTAAAGCAACGAAATTTCCATTAAACCATGGATGTATGATGTCAGCATAAGATGCAACCTCGTCATTTGCTGTTTCTGGATAGGGAATGAATCATTTGTGTTTTTTTTTCTATGTACTTTCTTTGTACGCATAAAGTACCATTCCCGAATGAATATTATTCTGAGGACGTTGAAGCTTTTATCATTATATTTTATACAGCCATCGCTGCAACAACATTAACTGCTATAGTTTTGATAGTGTAATATTCCAATGTGTTTTTTTCCATGATATACAAACTTAAAAGGCTATTGCCTCGTTCTTTACTACTGCGAAAATCTGCTATTACATTTGTGTCTATTATGTTATCATATCTTGTCTTAATGGTACAAGGGCCATGAGTTTTACTTTATAGATCAATTATGCATTTGAACCCTGACATGTGTAGTCAATATTGTTTCATAAAGTTAACTTTTTATGCTCCGGCTATATACTCATGTGTTTATATATTACTCAATCGCTCATAAAAAGTGTACCTCATACAAATTATTTAAAGGATTCTTTTTCTTATTTCAGTATTGACGTTTGGAATAAATTACCTATTACTATCAAACAATGTTTGACTTTACAATCTTTCAAAAACAACTGTAAAATTTATTTTCTAAGTTTACAGTTAGATACATGATGAAAATTGATTACTTTATATTTTAATTGTTGTAAATGTCGATATCATCATTTTTTCCTCTTTTTTTAATCATTACGAGTTTATCTATAATTACCATAATTAATATGAGCGTCAGTCGGATGAATGAATAAAAATTATCTAACCTTTGCATTATAATAATATAATTTTTTTTATATATACCAAAATATTTTAAATATCTGTATAGATCTACATTTCACTTTCGTTGTGAATGATCATGAAAATCTGGAAACAAAGTGAACTCTCCGAAGCATTAATCACAACAAAATTACATGAAAATTGCAGATTCTTTTCTACGGTCATTTGTACTGTACCTCTGCTCTGGAATGTACAGAAGTTTAAGTTCCTTGCGAAAGTGAAGGCAACTAGTACTGGTAAACTGCTTGCAACGTGCCCAGGAATGGTGGCTGAACTCTGCTCTGGTAAATTAAATGTGGCTAACTGCTGTGATCCAGACAGGTTAAGCTGACACCGACGCTCGAGGAACTAGTATTGTTCTCCTTTATCGTCGAATAGTCGAGCTAAAATGAAACTGCCCTCATAATATTAAATTTTTAATTCACTAACTATAAATATACTATTTTATTCATAACTTAGATCCAGTCCCTTAGCAGGCAAGTCTCTTATTGTAAAAATGAACTACCTGCCCATTTCAAATGTTCTAGCAATTTTAATGTATATTTATATCCATCATCAATAATGGCAAAACTCCAAATTATGGTTCAATTGCATTAAAACAAGAGCTGCATATGGAATAGCTCGCTCAAATATTCAAAATCAACAGCCTGCATAATAAAGAAATTCTGTTATTCATAAAGTAGTATAACTTTTTGAAATAAAAGCATGTTATAGGGAAGTAACCTACAATAATGATCTCAAAGATGTGTTTAGTTTCCAGTGGATTACCTCAATGGTTGTGTACATAAATCTTGTCCCGAGAAATTATTGAAATTTATAGCGGAATATAATTATTTTCTAAACAATGCTTAGGTTATGGGTCTTGAACAGTGAATCAAAAATCTCATTTGAAGACTTACAATGAATGTTTATGGCTAAGGAGAAACAAACTTGCAAAACAAATCCTTAACCAAGGGCTAACACAAGGTCAACGCAAATATCAAATTGCAGGTCAGTAAATTAGTTCTGTATTATGTGCATAAAGAAATTAAAAGATATATTTCAACATTTTAAAAAACACACGCAAGGGATTGTTTATTACAAAATGATGTTTCATCGCTTACCAATTCAAAATATTGTTAATCTTTTTAATATAACTTTTCATTTTAATATAAAACAAAGAAGTATGCCTTATTCTCATCGATTCGTGCCTTCTCATCGATTTGTGACCTAAATAATTGTTTGTATAAATACTTCTGCAAGGACATACACCATCCAAAAACTACACAAGTTTTATTAGACACTAGATTTGACAATTCTATCCAATCAAAATGTGTAATTGAACAGGTGTAAATGACCTTACCCTACAATCAGCTGGTGACCTAATTACTTTGAAATATTCGATATTGATGTTTTAATTTATCAAACACACTTACATTTAAGCCAAAAAAATATTCATTATGCTGTAAGAATTTACTTAAGACTTTGAAACATAAATTGATCAGATCGGGCTGAAAATAACCATGCGAACATTTAGTGGTGTGAGCACCTATATTTTGATGACGTCACAGGGTAAATCGGATTTCACGAATCGATGGGTAAGCGTCCAGCTGAGCAAGACAGTCATGGTTGACATGTTCTGTTGCTCTAATCTTTGAGCGATTGTTTTTAGAAGTAATTTAAAGTTTTTGAACTTTTAGATAATGAATTTATTTAACAAATGCACTAATTGAACTGTATGTATGTCTGATATTTGTTGTGCAAGTGCAATTTTTCCAAATAAGAGTCACGAATCGACGAGAGAAAAGCATATCTAATTTACAGTTGACCGCTGTTCGTAATACCCCACCCACTTTGTATTTGTGTTAAGATCAATAAAATACATTTATGGCAGAGTTTACTTATTCTAAAGATGTGTAGATACATTTTTAAAACTGTATTATGTTAAATGAAATCATGAATGATATTCAGTTTAAATAAAAGTAGAATAATAATTTACACATATTAAGAGAAGGTGGCCCAGTTTGCAACATATTTTTTCTCTTTTCATTAAAATAAGATGATGAAAACTAGAAACAAGAGGGCCATGATGGCCCTGGATCGCTCACCTGACACAACCGCATCCAAGCAATGTCTTAAACAAGCATCATGACCAAGTTTGATGCGACTGAGTCAAACATGTGACCTCTAGTGTGTTATAAAGATTTTTCCATATTTGGGCAATGTGACCTAATTTTTGACTGGACACGACCCATATTCAAACTTGACCTAGAAATCATCAAAACAACCTTCCTGACCAATTTCCAGGAAATTTGGATCAAAACTGCAGCCACTAGAGTGTTAAAAAGATTTTTCTATTTTTAGCTCCTGTGACCTAGTTTTTGACCAGACATGACCAATCTTAGCACTTGACCCAGAAAACATCAAAACAACATTCTTGACAAATTTCCTGAATATTTGAATAAAAACTGCAGCCACTAGAGTGTAAACAAGCTTTTTCTATTTTTTAACTCCTGTGACCTAGTTTTTGACCTGAGATAGCCCATCTTCCAACTTGACCTAGAAATCATCAAAACAACCTTCCTGACAAATTTCCAGAATATTTGAATCAATACTGCAGCCACTAGAGTGTTAACAAGCTTTTTCTATGTTTAGCTCCTGTGACCTAGTTTTTGACCGGAGATAACCCATCTTCGAACTTGACCTAGACATCATCAAAACAACCTTCCTGACAAATTTCAAGAATATTTGGATGAAAACTGCAGCCCCTAATGTGTTAACAAGCTTTTCTATTTTTAGCTCCTGTGACCTAGTTTTTGACCGGAGATGACCCATCTTCGAACTTGACTTAGATATCATCAAAAACACAACCTTCTTGATAAATTTCCAGAACATTTAGATGAAAACTGCAGCCATTAGAGTGTTAACATGCTTTTTCTATTTTAGCTCCTGTGACCTAGTTTTTGACCTGAGATGACCCATCTTCGAACTTGACCTAGAAATCATCTAAACAACCTTTCTGACAAATTTCCAGAATGTTTGGATGAAAACTGCAACCATTAGAGTGTTAACAAGCTTTTTCTATTTTTAGCTCCTGTGACCTAGTTTTTGACCAGACATGACCCATCTTCGAAATTGACCTAGAAATCATTAAAACAACCTTCCTGACAAATTTCCAGAATATTTTAATCAAAACTGCAGCCACTAGAGTGTTAACAAGCTTTTTCTATTTTTAGCTCCTGTGACCTAGTTTTTGACCGGTGATAACCCATCTTCGAACTTGACCTGAAAATCATCAAAACAAACCTTCCTGACAAATTTCCAAAATATTTGGATGAAAACTGCAGCCACTAGAGTGTTAACAAGCTTTTTCTATTTTTAGCACCTGTGACCTAGTTTTTGACCGGACATGACCCATCTTCCAACTTGACCTAGATATCATCAAAACAACCTTCCTGACAAATTTCCAGAATATTTGGATGAGAACTGCAGCCACTAGAGTGTTAACAAGCTTTTTCTATTTTTAGCTCCTGTGACCTAGTTTTTGACCGACATTACCCATCTTCCAACTTGACCTAGATATCATCAAAACAACCTTCCTGACAAATTTCCAGAATATTTGGATGAAAACTGCGGCCACTAGAGTGTTAACAAGCTTTTTCTATTTTTAGCTCCTGTGACCTAGTTTTTGACCGGAGATGACCCATCTTCGAACTTGACCTAGATATCATCAAAACAACCTTCCTGACAAATTTCCAAAATATTTGGATGAAAAACTGCAGCCAATAGAGTGTTAACAAGCTTTTTCTATTTTTAGCTCCTGTGACCTAGTTTTTGACCAGACATGATCCATCTTTAAACTTGACCTAGATATCATCTAAACAACCTTCCTGACAAATTTCCAGAATATTTGGATGAAAACTGCAGCCTATAGAGTGTTAACAAGCTTTTTCTATTTTTAGCTCCTGTGACCTAGTTTTTGACCCGAGATAACCCATCTTCGAACTCGATCTGTATTTCATTGAGACAAACATTCTGACAAAAGTTTTGATGATGATCAAATCAAAACTGTGACTGCTAGACTGTTAACAACCCAATTATTAGAGTGTTAACAAGCTTTTTCTATTTTTAGCTCGTGACCTAGTTTTTGACCAGAGATGACCCATCTTCGAACTTGACCTAGATATCATCAAAACAACCTTCCTGACAAATTTCCAGAATATTTGGATGAAAACTGCAGCCTCTAGAGTGTTAGCAAGCTTTTTCTATTTTTAGCTCCTGTGACCTAGTTTTTGACCCGAGATAACCCATCTTCGAACTCGATCTGTATTTCATTGAGACAAACATTCTGACAAAGTTTGATGATGATCCAATCAAAACTGTGACTGCTAGACTGTTAACAACCCAATTGTTAGAGTGTTAGCCAATAGAGTGTTAACAAGCTTTTTCTATTTTTAGCTCCTGTGACCTAGTTTTTGATCGGAAATGACCCATCTTCGAACTTGACCTAGATATCATTAAAAACAACCTTCCTGACAAATTTCAGAATATTTGTATGAAAACTGCAGCCTATAGAGTGTAAACAAGCTTTTTCTATTTTTAGCTCCTGTGACCTAGTTTTTGACCCGAGATAACCCATCTTCGAACTCGATCTGTATTTCATTGAGACAAACATTCTGACAAAGTTTGATGATGATCCAATCAAAACTGTGACTGCTAGACTGTTAACAACCCAATTATTAGAGTGTTAACAAGCTTTTTCTATTTTTAGCTCGTGACCTAGTTTTTGACCAGAGATGACCCATCTTCGAACTTGACCTAGATATCATCAAAACAACCTTCCTGACAAATTTCCAGAATATTTGGATGAAAACTGCAGCCTCTAGAGTGTTAACAAGCTTTTTCTATTTTTAGCTCCTGTGACCTAGTTTTTGACCGAGATAACCCATCTTCGAACTCGATCTGTATTTCATTGAGACAAACATTCTGACAAAGTTTGATGATGATCCAATCAAAACTGTGACTGCTAGACTGTTAACAACCCAATTGTTAGAGTGTTAACAAGCTTTTTCTATTTTTAGCTCGTGACCTAGTTTTTGACCAGAGATGACCCATCTTCGAACTTGACCTAGATATCATCAAAACAACCTTCCTGACAAATTTCCAGAATATTTGGATGAAAACTGCAGCCTCTAGAGTGTTTAACAAGCTTTTTCTATTTTTAGCTCCTGTGACCTAGTTTTTGACCCGAGATAACCCATCTTCGAACTCGAATCTGTATTTCATTGAGACAAACATTCTGACAAAGTTTGATGATGATCCAATCAAAACTGTGACTGCTAGACTGTTAACAACCCAATTGTTGACGACGAACGACGCACAACGCACGACGCACGACGCACAACGCACGACGACGGACGCCGGACATAGCCCCATCACTATACCTCACCATGACCACTTCGTGGTCAGGTGAGCTAAAAATGCAATAAAGTCAGAATTTATAGCATGAGTGAGTTAAAAATAAATAATTTCATGTTAAATTTCAATTGATTTACAAAACTGAGAAAAGAAATTAGCAAACATAAATATACTAGAATATTTAGGGATTAAGTGGCCATCTTGGACGCCATCTTGGATATCTCAGCTTCGCATCGAGGTTGGGTCAAATGAATATCCATCCCAGAAACAACAGATCCAGATGAACAGTTTGGTGTATGAAACTTGCTGTTGGCTAACATAGACCACTTACCCCTCTAGAAGGGCTAGTAAAATAGGCTGATTTGCAGCACTAATAGCAGTTGCACAAATACAGATTAAAATTCATTTAAACTGGATCATTTAAAGACGACAAAAGGATGTACAATTCATCCGTTTTAGTGATTGTTTATGATTGATTTGTGTACTTAACTTATGACATTAATATCAAAGATTTCTTTAAATTCTATTAACAATTAATCAGAGAAAACTGACGATTAATATTAGCGCTAATTATTGCACTGGTTTCGCATTTTTACTGGATTCTGGAAAAGACTATCAAGTAGCCTACAACAATTAAGCAGTCTCAGTGATGTGTATTTACGACCAAAATTCAGGACACATAATTGACTTTGCTTTCAAGTTTCTTAAATATTTCAAACATAAACTATTTATAGATTTAATCTGTCACTAACCTGATTATCTGTAAACCATCATAACACAATAATCAACCCGAAAAGTGGCTACATATGTATAGAATAGAGACATGGTTAGAAGTAATTGTTGGGATAAAATTTCCTCGGATCTTAAATTCGTGGATTGACCTACCCACGAAAAACCACGAAAATTCGTGCCCACACAAATAATAATGATTTTACAGTACCCTCCACCCTTGTTGGTGTTTCCCTTTTTTTGTTTTATGAAAAAATAATCTTTCATCATTTCATTGAAACTTTTTCTGGTTGTTTTTTTTCCCATGCTTTATCATGTTATTTTTGTTATTTTTAAAAGAATTGACAACAAAATTTACATTTTATTTTTACATTTTACAATAATCTTGGCCTTTTAAAGCATAAAAATCTTCTGAAATAAATTTCACACAATATTTTATTCCCCATCGCCCTTTTTTCCATATTCTTAATTTTTCTTTATAGTTTCTTTTAATAAACCATTTCTCTTTTATACGTTTCGAAACAAAAAACTAAACAAAACAAACACATAAGGGCCTAGTTTGTTTCAAAATTCCTTCAAAGTGTTCAGTAACTGTTGGAATGTATTTGATAATATCTCAAAATGTCTGTACATGTATTGTAAATACTCAAAAGTAAATTTCAAAGCATTGTAATGAAAAAGCATAAAGACTTGCATGGTTATAAACTTTCACCACACAGAGGTATAAGGCTGATATCTCATAAAAATCTATTCATTATTTCTGTTACATGTTTGCTGTCTTAGAAATACAAAGTTATCAAACAATTCTCTCAACAAAGCTTTCTTGTTTCGTATTTTTCTCCTACTGCATTTTTTATGGGAAAGATAAATACTTTGAAATCAATTAATGAAGGTATCAGTTTCTTTACTTGCTAGTAATACAAGGCCAGGAATCTTTTATCAATATTGAATAACATGTTTACAACAAAGGAATATATTGTTGTGTTGCTTTTTTAAACATTTGGTTTATTAAAAAATAACAAAACAAACAAGAGGGCCATGATGGCCCTGAAGTCGCTCACCTGTATATAGGCCCCCCGAAGCGGGGCCAGTTTAAAACCCAGGGCTTTTATTTGAACAAACTTGGAATTAAGACACCCATTAGAAGATGTTTCATGATGTTAAGTTTTTTGCTATACGCATATAAGGAAAAACAATGACCTTCTCCCCCCCCCCCCCCCCAGCAGAGTTAATTTTAACCCAAGGGCTTTTATTTGAACAAACTTGGTAGACACCCATAAGAAGATGTTTCATGCTAAACATTTAAGCTCTAGCTCATTGGGTTTTTTAAAAGAAGATTTTTTAAGTTTTTACTATACACATATAGTTAAAAACAATGACATCCCTGGGGCGGGCCCAGTTTTGACCCAAGGGCTTTTATTTGAACAAACTTTGTAGACAATTATTTGAAGATGTTTCATGCTTAATATCTTACTCTAGCTATTTGGGTTTTTTCAAAGAGGTTTTTTAAGTTTTTGCTATACACATTTAAGGAAAATCAATGACCCCCGGGGCAGGGCCAATTTTGACCCCAGAGCTTTTATTTGAACAAACTTAGTAGACACCCATTAGAACATGTTTCATGCTTAATATCTTAGCTTATGCTCTTTGAGTTCTTTAAAAGAAGATTTTTAAAGTTTTTACTATATGCATATAGGGAAAATCAATGACCCCCCTGGTGCTGGGCCAATTTTGACCCCAGGGCTTTTATTTGAACAAACTTGGTAGACACTCACTAGAAGATGTTTCATGCTAAATATCTTAGCTCTAGCACTTTGGGTTCTTTAAAAGAAGATTTTTAAGTTCTTACTATATGCATATAGGGAAAATCAATGACCCCCCTGGGGCGGGGCCAATTTTGACCCAAGGGCTTTTATTTGAACAAACTTGGTAAACACTCATTAGAAAATGTTTCATGCCAAATATCTAAGCTCTAGCTCTTTGGGTTCTTTAAAAGAAGATTTTAAAGTTTTTACTATATGCATATAGGGAAAATCAATGAGCCCCTGGGGCAGGGCCAATTTTGACCACAGGGCTTTTATTTGAACAAACTTGGTAGACACTCATTAGAACATGTTTCATGCTTAATATCTTAGCTCTAGCTCTGTGGGTTCTTTAAAAGAAGATTTTTTAAGTTTTTACTATATGCATATAGGGAAAATCAATGACCCCCCTGTTGCTGGGCCAATTTTGACCCCAGGGCTTTTATTTGAACAAACTTGGTAGACACTCACTAAAAGATGTTTCATGCTAAATATCTTAGCTCTAGCTCTTTGGGTTCTTTAAAAGAAGATTTTTTAAGTTTTTACTACATGCATATAGGGAAAATCAATGACCCCCCTGGGGCGGGGCCAATTTTGACCCCAGGGCTTTGATTTGAACAAACTTGGTAGACACTCATTAGAAAATGTTTCATGCCAAATATCTAAGCTCTAGCTCTTTGGGTTCTTTAAAAGAAGATTTTTTAAGCTTTTACTATATGCATATAGGGAAAATCAATGACCCCCTAGGGCGGGGCCAATTTTGACCCCAGGGCTTTGATTTGAAAAACTTGGTAGACACTCATTAGAAAATGTTTCATGCCAAATATCTAAGCTCTAGCTCTTTGGGTTCTTTAAAAGAAGATTTTTTAAGTTTTTACTATATGCATATAGGGAAAATCAATGACCCCCTGGGGCGGGGCCAATTTTGACCCCCAGGGCTTTTATTTGAACAAACTTGGTAGACACTCATTAGAAGATGTTTCATGCTAAATATCTTAGCTCTAGCACTTTGGGTTCTTTAAAAGAAGATTTTTAAGTTCTTACTATATGCATATAGGGAAAATCAATGACCCCCCTGGGGCGGGGCCAATTTTGACCCCAGGGCTTTTATTTGAACAAACTTGGTAAACACTCATTAGAAAATGTTTCATGCCAAATATCTAAGCTCTAGCTCTTTGGGTTCTTTAAAAGAAGATTTTAAAGTTTTTACTATATGCATATAGGGAAAATCAATGAGCCCCTGGGGCGGGGCCAATTTTGACCACAGGGCTTTTATTTGAACAAACTTGGTAGACACTCATTAGAACATGTTTCATGCTTAATATCTTAGCTCTAGCTCTGTGGGTTCTTTAAAAGAAGATTTTTTAAGTTTTTACTATATGCATATAGGGAAAATCAATGACCCCCCTGTTGCTGGGCCAATTTTGACCCCAGGGCTTTTATTTGAACAAACTTGGTAGACACTCACTAAAAGATGTTTCATGCTAAATATCTTAGCTCTAGCTCTTTGGGTTCTTTAAAAGAAGATTTTTTAAGTTTTTACTACATGCATATAGGGAAAATCAATGACCCCCTGGGGCGGGGCCAATTTTGACCCAGGGCTTTGATTTGAACAAACTTGGTAGACACTCATTAGAAAATGTTTCATGCCAAATATCTAAGCTCTAGCTCTTTGGGTTCTTTAAAAGAAGATTTTTTAAGCTTTTACTATATGCATATAGGGAAAATCAATGACCCCCTAGGGCGGGGCCATTTTGACCCCAGGGCTTTGATTTGAAAAACTTGGTAGACACTCATTTAGAAAATGTTTCATGCCAAATATCTAAGCTCTAGCTCTTTGGGTTCTTTAAAAGAAGATTTTTTAAGTTTTTACTATATGCATATAGGGAAAATCAATGACCCCCTGGGGTGGGGCCAATTTTGACCCCCAGGGCTTTTATTTGAACAAACTTGGTAGACACTCATTAGAAGATGTTTCATGCTAAATATCTTAGCTCTAGCTCTTTGAGTTCTATAAAAGAAGATATTTAAAGTTTTTTCTTTCGGTTGCCATGGCAACCAGAGTTCTGCATGGAATTAAATTCTTTGAACAATTTTGAAAGGTGACCACCAAAGGAACATTCCTGTGAAGTTTGGATGAAATTGGCTTTGTGGTTTATGAGGAGATGTCATTTGAAGCAAAAGTTTACGGACGGACGGCCGGACGGACGCCGGAAGAAAATTGATCACAAAAGCTCACCCTGTCACTTTGTGACAGGTGAGCTAAAAAAAACCCCTCTAATGTTGTTAAAATAGCCAATATAATGGAGCGAATAAAACTATTATGAAAAGATTTGTTTCTACCTAGTATTATGTATCAGTTAATCATGTTTCATCTAAAGTGTGTTGCTGGATTGTAACAATGTTAGAGTACAGACCAAACATGTTTTCTTAACCCAATACCCCATGAGCATTTTGTGAAAAATGGCTGTTTTCATTGAAAAGGCTCCCGTTACAAGTTCAAATTGCTATAAAACTATAAAAACTGCTTCAATGCTAATCAAACTTGGCGCAAATGTTGACTGGACCATTGCCTTTGTAACAACATGCTCAGGCTTAAATTTCTAGCCACCATGGCAACGAGGGGACATCTCAAATTGCCAAAAATCACTATTTTGTGTTGATTTTTTCCA
This sequence comes from Ruditapes philippinarum, assembly GCF_026571515.1. NCBI lineage: Eukaryota > Metazoa > Mollusca > Bivalvia > Venerida > Veneridae > Ruditapes > Ruditapes philippinarum. The sequence continues at coordinate 4,649 of NW_026851967.1, read as the reverse complement.
TCAAAATTGATTTCAAAGTGCTGCAACTTCTCAATGGATTGAGATAGAGTCAAATGCTTTTTCAGCGTTGATTACACGTTACCTTATGATCAATCTGGGGTCATTTTTAGCCTCTCAAAAGTCCAAAATTTTCTTGGCGATGAGGGACTGCCGCCCCCCTTCAAACCCCCCAAACAGAAGGGGACACATCCCCCTTCTGGCAACCCCCTGATGTATCTTTTGGCTGGGAGGCCGCGCCGAAAAAATGGTCACTTTTTTAAACAACATTTCTCAAACATAAACAAGTGTTGGGGGCTTAAATAAGTCATTTTTTCACCATTTGAGGCGCCTAAAGGGGGGGGGGGGGGTGAAAAAGGCGTAGAAAGGCGTATATATCTGGTAATGGGTTAAAAATAAACTTTTTTGTTTTGGTTCGGTTTAATGTCACCTTAACAACCATGACACTGTAAATGTCATATGATATTCAAGATTTACTAGTGGAAGATAACATCAGGTGCTTTCCTGTGCAAAAATTTCAGGCACAAGCCTGCACCCAAGTACAACCAAATTTTTCTGAACCTACCTGGACAACTTCCTCACATGAAGTAATCTTAAGTCCAAGGCCAGAGCAATAAAGTCCCTTACAGTAAAACAAAATTGTTTACCATTGACCAGAATTTTTTTTTTACTTGCATCAGAAGTGAAGAATTATATATCAGTAGACTAATTGTTTTGTGTTGAAATTCCACCAATAAAGTCCAGTAATTCACTATAACCTACCTATTCTGTAGAACACACCAGCCACAAACTGAGTCAAACAAACTAGTACATTCCTGGCAAGATGTCTTCACCAAACAGTGGTCTATGTCAACCTTCAATAACTGTAGGATAAAATCAAATTGTATTTCCATAAATATATAAAAACAATTATATATTGTCTTAAAAGTATAATATAGTGATAACTTGATACACATAGAAGAATGCCTCATTTCAAAGATCAAAATTTGTTAACAGCCTTATCTAAGTAACACAGCTTTTCGCATAGGAAAGTATGTGGAAATCAAACCATTTGCCATGAAGTGTACATGGATTCAACATTAACCCCTTTTGGGTGAGAGATAAATGACCATTAGACTCCATGACCATTATCTACAGTCACACACCCAAGGATCATACTCAACACAAGTTATTTTGTTATTTAAAAGCCCCTTGAATAATAATATACAAATTCAAAAATATTCAAAGCAATACTTGTCTATTGTTCTTACTCAGTGGGCAGGGTTACTTTTTAAATCATAGCTTAATGTGAGTGAATTTTTATAGATAAAACTCCTATTAAAAAGTGGGGAAAAAAGTGTGCAGTAAAGAAAATCTATAGTAAAACAAAAACAAAAAAACTCAAATGAAAAAAACCTCCCAGCTGCCTGGCATGATCTTGAAAATAACTTCTCCATCTTAACTATATAATGGCAATTTATGTCAAACTCTGAGCATATAAATGACAACTTTTATTTAAGCTGGGCCAGTTTTGTGAGCAGAAGCCGAGTTTGACATGTGTAATTGTTGTAATGTCAAAACTTTTTACAGGGTAAATTTTGTCAGAATCAGTCATAAAGCTTGATCAAAGAGTGATTAAAATAGTATAAATGCCTGCCATTTGTAAGCTTGTGGGCTTATAAATCTTCCAGACACATGGACATTTATTATTTGATTGGGTGGAATCAAAATTCATACATAATCCAAATCTATATCTAAATGGAGCCTGCAATGCCATACCTTGTGAAATATACTATTAAAAACTTCAAACTCTGACAGTTCAGTCAATGTTTTCATACATTTATGACATGAACTTTCTTAAAGATTCAACAAGGTGTGTGTTTCCTAGTTTTCAGACATATGAATAAGTATGCTGATTTAAATGTTTTGTGGAATTTAAAATAGTTCATAGATATCTAAAGGGTTTATACACAATTTCATTGATATGTGACACTTGCTTTCAAACATGTTGGTTGGATACTTAAAACTTCCTCGAATGATGAAACTAGTAGTCGTAATATCTGATTCCAACATTCAATAATACAAGCAAGAGATTTTTAGTCATTCAACTTTACAACTCATTCATAGGGGCCACCTTATCAAAACTTTTTTTTTTTAAAAACAAGGAAACCTTACACAAGACTAAGAATCTCTGACTTTATGGAACACAATTTCTATTTATACTTGTGCTGTTTTTGAGACTCCGTGTACAGATGTGCATTTTTTTATGTGACACATCATACAGCTATAAATATTAGTAAATGCACAGCAAGGAAATATTTTTTATTTTTTTATAACTGTTAACTTTCTTTACTATGGGTATGCAATGTATAACTATTATATAAACTGTATACCTTTGATTTTGTCATAGCATAAAGATAATTTCCTCCCTGGTTGAGAAACATTGGGCTCATCACTTCGTAACCAGCATCAAGGTCAGCTGTGGTGACCATGGTAACTAGACCATTGTCAGCAACCGTCACCTTGCATAATATATATATATATATTATAAGATAGATAAAAGTCTATATAATGTGTTTTAATTCCTGCTACTTGAGAGAAAGACTGTTCAAAGAACATTTGAGATACAAAGAAAATTCATAACAAAATAACGCTGCACTCAGAATCAAAAGCTTTTTCATTCTACACAATATCTTACCCAAAGAAATTTTGTGAATATTGTTACTACAGAATTATTATAACAAGAGCTGTCGGTAGGACAGCAACGCTCGACTATTCTTAGTGCTTGATAGTAAAAAAAAATGCTTGATACAGTTACCTCCTCCTGTTTACAGGTTGGGGTAATGATGGTGAAAAAGTGTGCAAAGTTTCAAAGCCATATGTCAATGGACTTTGAAAATATTTGAGGTATTACAAAAACTTTAACATAAATTCTAAGTCGAAAAAGGGGAATAATTCTGTCAAAATGCTTGATACAGTTACCTCCTCCTGTTTACAGGTTGGGGTAAATGAAATGGTGAACAAGTGTGCAAAGTTTCAAAGCCATATGTCAATGGACTTTGAAAATATTTGAGGTATTACAAAAACTTTAACATAAATTCTAAGTCGAAAAAGGGGCATAATTCTGTCAAAATGCTTGATACAGTTACCTCCTCCTGTTTACAGGTTTGGGTAATGATGGTGAACAAGTGTGCAAAGTTTCAAAGCCATATGTCAATGGACTTTGAAAATATTTAAACTATTACAAAAACTTTAACATAAGTGGTTACGCCGACGCCGACGCTCGGGGTACTACAATAGCTCTACTTATTCTTATCAGATAGTCGAGCTAAAAATCTTAATGCTGTCTTCTAAATATCTTATTCTTTCTTTTTCTAGGAAAACTGAAAATTTATACGCTGCTGAATTTCTTAAAGTGGACTAGTTAATAGTCCATTTTTGGTACTATTATTTTTGGGGGAAATGAAGGTAAAATTTTGAAATTCAGTCGGCCAATAGTAAAGAGCCAATCAGACTGTACAGATGTGCAGGCTGGTCTGGCTCTATACTTGTGGCAAAGCCTAATCACTCATTTCCAGCAGTGTTAATAGTTCATACAAGTTGTGATATAATTCTTGAATAAAATAAAATTCACAGCGGTAGTTTAAGTTTTTTTTTCCAAAAACATACCTTTTTGTAAAGCCCCATTTCTTGTTCCGAGGTAAATTGTTGTATGCTTATTCTCCCTTCTAAGTTTACAATGGCCGTCACTAATGTACTCGGTAGCGATTTATTGATTGGCGCTGGAAAACAATGGCATACTTCCTTCAATAGCAGAATAATCTTCGGATGCTTCTGATTGGCCACACAGGTCAGGTTTAGCCATCTAAATAAATGAAATAACACAAAAAATAAAAAAATAATTTTTCTTTTAAATTTTTTTAATATAATTATATTTCTATTTTAATTTTGAAAATTTTAATTTTAACAAAACTTATGAATTTTTGTAAATACATGTATCTTTCATTCAATGCAACAATGAACATAAGAATTTTTAGACAATGTTACTACAGTGACAAGATAAAAACCCACTTGTGTTTTTTTTTCCAAATAATTTGGAACTTTACAGATTATAAAATACATTTCTAAAACGCAGCATTATTAATTTTTCATTTACATGAGGAAAACAGGTTTTCACGATTTGGGTTAAATATTACGTATTATTATATAATCTATAAATAGCTTTGAAAATGCCCTTTTCCCTGATTGGCTAACAAAGCAACTTTTTGTAATAAATAACAGGTCAATATCAGAGTATATTCACTGTTTTTTTCCTAAAAATAGATTTTCAGAGTATTTTCACTGTTTTTTTTCTTCTAAAAATAGATTTTCTGGAAATCCCCCCTAAAAAGACGCGAGACTATTACGTGATGTCACGTCAAGTTTGTTGTTATTATTCTGAAAAAAACGTTGAGTGGGGTGTACATAAGAGTCAAATTAGTCTTTTTGAGTTACTGTTTTACATTTTTAAGAACAATAGGGATTAGCAAATGCCAATGGAAAGGGCCAATTATGGAAAAAGTAGACAAGCTGTAAAAAAAAAATGATTTCCGTCATATGCAATAGCAGATGTGATAAGCCATATAAAAAGCTATTTATAAAATTATATAATAAAACACAGATATTTTTTTTCT
>NW_026851966.1:0-24496 GCF_026571515.1 Ruditapes philippinarum | reverse complement strand
CGTTACCCCCAGTGGGGGGAATGTATTCCAGTTTTCATCATAAGTCAGTTCTCAGTTGCCCCTCAGGGATATATATACAAGTCTCAGCTATACCTGAGGGATATATACCAGCTCTTGGATGCCAATATGCTCTCTCACACAGACAGCCATGTTTTATATGTTTATATACTATCAAATGTTTATTTTCATAGATAATTTCTGTAACGGTTGAATTAGAATTTTTAATTAAACAATTTGTCATATTTTAGTACCAAGAAATTATAACATTATAATTATGTATAGATAAGTTATATTTCTGCTGATGTTAACATAATTATGATATGTTAGTTTACATGTATTGTAAAACATATGTTACATGAAATTACCCAAACTGTATGTTGAAATCTTGTTTTTTAAAATGCATCCAGGGTAACCTAGTATGCATACTCGTTGTGTATACACTTCATTCGTGATGAATGTAGTTCAGTCAAATCTGTATGTATTGGTTCCGACGATGCTAAAATGTAGTTTTATGCTTTCAGAAAGTAATGATATAACTACATCTTATTAACGGTATGTTAGATTTTTATGCTTGCTGATGTTTAGTATATACCAAGATTAAGATATGTTATATATAAGCATGTGTTACACATGTTTGTTTGTTACTTGAAATTCTGATTGAATGTATATAGTACATAATATTACATGCCAAAGGGACTCCACTGAGAATTCTTGACATGCCGGGACTGGAAATAATTTTTTTAGTCCCCTACCGGTTTACCGGAGGGGACTTTAGGTTTACCCTCCGTCCGTCTGTCTGTCTGTCCGTCCGTCCGTCTGTCCGAGCAGACGAGAGCTACATTATGAGGTTTAGGTTTATGTACAGGCACTCTGTATGGGGTTCATTCCGTAGAGACATGTATTATGTGGTTAAAAATGCTCTTATGGGGTTAAAAATATTTGCTCTTGTGGGGTTAAGAGATCAAAGGAATAACCCCACAAACACGTCTGCTAAGTAAGTCCGTCCGTCAGTCCGTCCACAAAACTGGATCCCGCGATAACGCAAAAAGTACTGAAAATATTTTAATGAAACTTGATATATGGATGGATGGCAGTATGGAGATTATGCACGTCTTTTTCTTTTCTTCCTATGTTGAAAATTCTGGTTGCTATGGCAACAAACATACTGTAAATATGACAAATTTTACACATAAACTGGATCCCACGATAACGCAAAAAGTACTAAAAATATTTTTATGAAACTTGATATATGGATAGATGGCAGTATGGAGATTATGCACGTCTTTTTCTTTTCTTCCTATGTTGAAAATTCTGGTTGCTATGGCAACAAATAGACTGAAAATATGGCAAATTTTACACATAACCTGGATCCAGTGATAACACAAAAAGTACTGAAAATATGTTTATGAAACTTGACATATGGGTAGATGGCAGTATGGAAATATTTCACATCCTTTTCTTATCTTCCTATGTTGAAAATTCTGGTTGCTATGGTAACAAATAGACTGAATTTCAAGATTTCTTATTCTAGTTTTTACGCCTTTTCACTATAAGTTTTTTTTATTTCTTAATGTATATATATAAGTTGCTTGTCATCAACCACATCATATGTGACAAGGTTTACAACTCTAGCACAAAATTTATCAGAATTACCTCCCTTGAACTTGAAATTTTCATGGAAAAAACATTGTTTTTTTTAATAACTTCTTTTTCTGAATGTATCTACTTCAAACTTCATATAAATGTTTCTTATTGTCACTCAACATTTGTGAGTGTTCAATACTCTAGCAAGACTATTTCCAGAATTATGCCCCTTTTGAACTTAGACATTTTTTTTTTCTTCAATCATGATAGGATTTTAAAAATGTTATATTTTGATAACAGGGATGTTTAAAAAATAAGTTTAGAGTGTCTTTCAGTCTGTCTGTACATAAAAACTATTTCCTGTGATCACTTTTAAAGAACTTTTTAACAAATTTACTTAAAATAGGAACCTAAGTGAATGGCCAATGGCCCTTCAGAATGTTGCTTGGGCTCTTACCGGTAGGGGACTTATGGATTGCTTGCAATACTATGATAATTGCTTGTTGAGATTATTACTCCATTTGATGTAGATCTATACTAATAACCTATAAGCAAAATTTTAGATCATTAGCTCGCTCCCTTTTTCCAGAATTATTATTATTATAATAGTGAAAAATGACCCAAAATTGAAATGTGTTTAAACGCTTTTCAATCAAATCGGACTGAGAATGGCACAAACATACAATTTTCAATGTATTTCTTGTATAATTTTCTTAGTTATATTTAATTTATATTTCTGTTTAAAGTGCTCATGTTTATTTATGTGAAAATTAGAATGTTATGTTTTTAGGCTTATAAACCTCAGTGGAGTTCCTTTAATATTGTTAATTGTATAATTACAAGCTATTGCAATCCTTTTATGAAAATAAGCTTATATTATTTTATAACAAGTTATGTTATGTGACATGACACTTATACATACATTTTAAACTGTTGTACCTATTTGTTTTAAAGGCCCATTAAGCCTTAAAAAATATAATCACTTTTATCTTTAAAAAGCTTTCATTATTTTTTGTTACACAAAATATTTTCTTTTTAAACTCATTTCTTTGCAACGTGATAAGAATATCACATGTTGTTAATCTATTATTACAACATTATAAACACACATTTGTCATTTTTACAAAAAATAAAAATCTATTCGTTTCTGAGGCGTAATGTGTCTTTAAACTTTAAATGTATATTTAGAGTAAATTCATCTAGTATATAAGTAAACATATACTTACCGGTGTATGAAGTTTGTTATTAATTGTTTACTAGATATATGAATGTTTATGTTTATTTCATGTTTAGATGTGTTATGTCTTTTGAATACATACATCAAACATGTTTGTTTGTAACTTGGAATATGTATTAAATCAAGTACATTTGTAAAACTATAATTACATGTACATGATGACAAAACTATATTGTCAATATTTATATTTTAACAATTCTATATGAAGTTAAGATAAGTTCAATCTGGAATGGGTTATGTCAATTGTACATATACATATATATTAAACATGACTGTTTTAAACTTGAAATGTTCATTGAAACTATTATTCATTATATGTTATTTTGTTAGCATCAATAAGAACATTGTCTGAGACTGAACTGAACAATCATGAAACTTTTCGAAACAATTCTATTCACTTTATATGGAACATTGTTTATTTGAAAATAGCTGGTTTTGTTTAAGAATTGATAACTTTAGATTCAGGCCTTGGTTGACTAACATTTTGTACCTGAATATAATATATATAACTCGTATAATAAATGACATGTCTAAAACATTATGTATTTTATGTGGTTAAAAAAGTTTAAATTTTATCAAAATGATTGCAACAGATCCATCTTTGTTGAATTTATCAAACAATGGTGACATGTATATTAGTATAGAGAGATGTTTATAAAATGAAGGCAATATTGTAACAATTATATCTTGTCATAGATTACCTTTATGAGAACATTGTTATTCTGCTGGTTTTGTTATAAATGTTATACTTTAAATAGTAAAATGTATCGTTTTGATTGGTTCTGATAGCATGTATGCGTGACTTTTCATAATAAAGAATTGTACAGCATTGATTTGTATAGTATTTGTTTTCCCCTCTCTTACAGACCTAGTTTAAAACTTGTTGGATACATATTTCCCACTTTTTTTCTTATAAAATAAAGACTAAGCTGTCAGTTATGCAGACAACTAAGAATTAGACCTTGACCTTTCCATTTTATCCATATTACACTGACTAAGCTGTCAGTACATAAATAACCCGATGTACAATATATGCACTGTACTAAGATTGAGAGATTGACTCGTAAAATAAAACTGGAATAGAAGCAACTCCCGTGTTAAACACATGTACGACAAAGATTATTATCACCTGCAGTAACGCTTTAGCAACCAATGGTGTATTTTTATACCATATGTGACGTCATACGATGGGTAAACACAAACATCTTAAATAAACCGTGACTGGTTTACCAAATCTGAAATGCATAAATATAATATATATTCAGGGTCTAGGTGTTTATGCCATCATATGTGACGTCACATATGGCGTCATAAAAAGTATATCATTGGTTACGAAATTGTTACTGCACGTGACATGATCCGAGTGTTCAAAGTACTGTGTGTTAAGTTTATTCTATGATCTGGATGCATTATTAGTAATCCAGTAGAGTTCCATTACAAAATCCTGGTCTTTCTATTCATTTACTCATCATATATGACGTCAGATATGACATTTTACAATTGGTTAACCTTTTACCCCATATTGCGAAAAATGGCCGTTTTCATTGAAAAGCCTCCTGTAACAAGTTCAAACTGCTATGAAACTATTAAAAATGCTTCAATACTTATGAAACTTGGCACAAATGTTGACTACACCATATCCTCTGTAACAGCATGCTCAATGGTAAATTTCCTGTTACCATGGCAACGGGGGGACGTCTCAAAATTGCCAAAAATCACTATGTTGCATAGTTTTTTTCCATCAAAACTGATTTCAAAGTGCTGCAACTTCTTAATGAATTGAGATAGAGTAAAAGGCTTTTCAGTGTCGGTTACTAGTTACCCTAAGATCGACCTGAGGCTATTTTTAGCCTGTCACATGTCCAAAATTTTCTTGGCGATGAGGGGGACTCCGCCCCCCTTCAACCCCCCAAACAGAAGGGGATACATCCCCCTTCTGGCAACCCCCTGATGTAATATTTGGATGGGGGACAGCGCCGAAAAAGTGGTCACTTTTTTAACAACATTTCTCAAATGAAAAAACAGTGTTTGGTATCTAAATAGGGCATTTTTTCACTGTTTGAGGCCTCAAAAAGGGGGGGGGAGGGGCAAAAAGCCGTCGAAAAACGCTTATATAAGGGAAAAGGTTAACAAAAAATGATGAAAAACCTTGGAATTACACAAAAACTAGAGTTTCCATGTTAACACATGCCCTAACACCGAAATTTGGTGAAAAATTGTTGTTTTTTTAATTTTTTGTTTTTTTAATTAACCTTTTACCCCATGAGCATACCGCGAAAAATGGCCGTTTTCATTGAAAAGCCTCCTGTAACAAGTTCAAACTGCTATGAAACTATGAAAAATGCTTCAATACTAATGAAACTTGGCACAAATGTTGACTACACCATATCCTCTGTAACAGCATGCTCAATGGTAAATTTCCTGTTACCATGGCAACGGGGGGACGTCTCAAAATTGCCAAAAATCACTATTTTGCATACTTTTTTTCCATCAAAACTGATTTCAAAGTGCTGCAACTTTATTCTTTGACCCAGCTTTATTATTAGTAAGTATATAGCTCCACGAAGTTTGCCTAGTCTTTCTATTCATGATTCGAATACTTTTAACTCTATGAAGTGGATGCTGGTAAAACACAAGTTATATCAACACGTATCATTGTCATTATAGCATCTTAAGTTTACAACACTATATATGCGGAGATACATAAAACGTGGCACTTTAAAGAAGATGATGTAGCTCACATATTTGGTTATGGTAGGTCCAGCAAAATGTCAGGTCCTGTGTATATCTGTGATATTTTAGTGTCCACTGGCTAAAGAACCAGGAGAAAGTTCTGGAATTGGGGCATCTTTCTATATCTGCATCTTGCACTCTCCAAAAATCTAAAATGACTAATACTCTTTTGGAGGACTTTTCCATATGGGCAGTCGGTGGCGAGTATAATATATACCTCAAAAATATAAGTTATATTATTTAATATCATTAAGAAAGACACTGAAAATGAGCATATTATAGTTATTACATATAAAATACAAAACGTGCAAAAGTCGATAACCTGAATTGATAATGCAGTTCAAGGGAAAATAATACTGTACTTAATATCAATCTACTTTAATGGAATTATTTCCCTTTAATCATAATTGACACATTTATTTCGGAAGGATTTTGAGAAACATCATGTTAAAGGGAGACTAGTCATATAGTCAAGTATATCTTCTTTACAAGTGTAATTTCCATTTGATCAGACAGCAATATATATATATATATATATATATATATATATATATATATATATATATATATATATATATATATATATATATATATATATATATATATATATATATATATATATATATATATTATGAAATATGGTCTGTAATTTATTTAATTCCCACTATATATTAAATAGGCCACGGACTTTATCTTAAAAATGGAACGAAAAGGAACAAAATAATGAAATAAAACAATAAAAGATATGACATTGAGTTGGCAGAAAATTTACGTAAAAATCCTTATTTAATCATTCAAATCCGAGCTTGGTATTGTCCTTTTGAACATAGAAAATTAAACATTCAAGAAGTTGTCGGAATCTGTACAGAGGGTTACACTTTAACAACAACAACAACAACGAAAGTATTATTTTTACATTGATAGGTGAGGTAACGTTTTCTTTTGAACATAGCAATTTAATCATATTGAAAGAATGTAAGAAATGTTTGAAGTCTTACCATGTACTTAAATTTTGACGTTTAATAATTCTAACCATTTATTTAACATTTTCTAATGTCCATTGACTTGATGAATTGGTGTTATATAGATCTATTTTGTTTAGATTTGTATTAATACTTCGTGTTAAAGCATCGAATAACATGAGTTAATCTTGGTTAGTTAATCTTTTAGCAAACTAAGTAACAGTAGCCATTAATTCCTATATCTTTCTTAAAATAAAGTAAGGATCTGTTAAACAAGCGTATGTCTTAATTTGTTTGTCTTCAAACCAGGTGTTTTTAATCATGTTAAGTCTATTGATCGTCATTTCAAGCTAAAAAAAAGTGTGATCTACCAGCTAACTTTGTTAATCTGAACAACATTGATGATACCATATACTGCAAAAGAAGGTGTTTGGGGAAAAAAGATATTAACAAAACTGATTACTGCTTAAGGCTGTGCTAGGTGGTCGAGATATGTTTACGAGGACTATTTACTGCGTCAATTGGTGAAAGGTGGAGAAGAATTGTCAACAAAAGCTTAAAATACTGCTTTAGACGGTAATAGGTGGGTGAGATATATTAACAAAGACTAAATATTCTGCTTTAGATGGTGCTAGGCTGTTGAGATATGTTAACAAAGAGTAAATATGCTGCTTTAGACGGTGCTAGGTGGGTGTGAGATATGTTAACAAAGAGTAAATATGCTGCTTTAGATGGTGCTAGGCTGTTGAGATATGTTAACAAAGAGTAAATATGCTGCTTTAGACGGTGCTAGGTGGGTGTGAGATATGTTAACAAAGAGTAAATATGCTGCTTTAGATGGTGCTAGGCTGTTGAGATATGTTAACAAAGAGTAAATATGCTGCTTTAGACGGTGCTAGGTGGGTGTGAGATATGTTAATAAAGAGTAAATATGCTGCTTTAGATGGTGCTAGGCTGTTGAGATATGTTAACAAAGAGTAAATATGCAGCTCAAGACGGTGCTGGGAGGGTGAAATATATTAACAAAGACCTAAATTTAATATACTGCTTTAGAAGGTGATATATGTTAACAAAGACTAAATATGCTGCTTTACACGGTGGTGGTGGGTGAGATATGTTAACAAAGACTAAATATGCTGATTAAGACTTTGCTATGTGGGTGATATATGTTAATAAAGACTTAATTGCAATATTGCTTAAGATGATGCTTGGTGGGTGATATATGTTAACAAATATTGAATGTGCTGCTTAAGACGGTGCTAAGTGGGAGAGATATGTTAACAAGGACTGATTATACTGCTTTTGACGGTGCTAGGTGGGTGTGAGACTGAAAATATTGCTTTAGACGGTGTATATTGGGTTAGTATGTTAACAAATACTGAATACACTGCTACGATATATGTTATATGAGGGTGTGACATGTTAGCAACGATTGAATATACTGCGACTGAATATACTGCTTTAGACGGTGCTAGAGGATTGAAATAATTAAGTTAACATAGATTGAATATACTGATTTAGACGGTGCTAGATGATTGAAATAATTATGTTAACATAGATTGAATATACTGATTTAGACGGTGCTGGAGGATTGAAATAATTAAGTTAACATAGGTTGAATATGCTGATTTAGACGGTGCTGGAGGATTGAAATAATTAAGTTAACATAGATCGAATATACTGATTTATACGGTGCTAGAGGATTGAAATAATTAAGTTAACATAGATTGAATATACTGCTTTAGACGGTGCTAGAGGATTGAAATAATTAAGTTAACATAGATTGAATATACTGCTTTAGACGGTCCTAGAGGATTGAAATAATTAAGTTAACATAGATTGAATATACTGATTTAGGTGGTGCTAGAGGATTGAAATAATTAAGTTAACATAGATTGAATATACTGCTTTAGACGGTGCTAGAGGATTGAAATAATTAAGTTAACATAGATTGAATATACTGCTTTAGACGGTGCTAGAGGATTGAAATAATTAAGTTTACATAGATTGAATATACTGATTTAGGTGGTGCTATGTGTGCGAGAGCCTTCAGTCAAATTTATTCAATTTAAATTAGATGATAAAAAATGATATATGCCTGCTTTTATTTTCTCATACTAAAGAAACGGCACATTATTGCCTAAAATAATAGTTCGCAAAGTCTCTTCCAGTTGTTTTTTTTACCCTTTTTTTACTAAAGAAAGTGTAGGAGAATATTTAGTGTTGTGAAATCTTTCTATAATTTAGTAGTGTTCGTTTACATTACGCATGCGCTGTAAAATTGGAAAAAAATTGGAAAAAAATCAGTATGGCGGAAAATAGTCCCGGATAATATTTCTCAAAATTTGAAGAAATTGCGGTAAGTATCTTGAAAAGTTTGTAACTTATAGGTAAATTATTTTTACTTGAATGAAATTTTCACATAACAAGCCAAAAACAATTAACTCGCTTAGGTAAATTACCAATGTTTTATCAATTGAAAACGAAAGTTGGATTTTGGGGAATTTCCGCGTGATACTTATTTAGCTCATATTGCCAATATATTCTCCCCTTCCCTATGAGCTGTCAATAATATAAACTGAGCTGATTGCCTAGCAATTTTATTTGCAACACACTAGTAATTTCTGGCTAGAACCCTGTACCTGTAGGTAATGTCTGGCCTTTCAAAACCTAATGACTTTTGTGTGTCACACTGCCATATTTTATAACAAAAATATGTAAAAAAATTGTTGATGATGACTTTGAAGAGCTCAGAGGCTAGCCGGAACCTACATCTCATGCAAAATTAATATCTCATGCTACTGTTTTCTTATCTTTAGATATATACACTCAAAATGCATTTAAATATAATAAGAAACATTTTTTTATGTTTTACAATGAGGACTACCTAGATTTGCCAAGGACTACCTGATCCTAAAAGTAGGTAGTCCTTCTGACTACCCCTAAAAAAGTAAGTGTCAAGCCCTGTGGATTAGACCCGTTACGAAGCCAACCCCGTATCGAAAGTCAACCAGAACCGTGACATTTTTATGTCATGCTGTAATTCAATAAATTTGCGCGATCTGGGCAAAAACTATTTTAATACAGATAGTTAGATATATTTGGGACCCTTCAGTCTATATTTTTGAACACAGAATGTTAGATTGATGAAATATTGCCTCAAAGTTTATCAGCGGGTTCACATTTCATAAAATTGCCGCCATTGCTGCCCTAATTATCACGTGACCAGCGAGAATTTAGGTTCGGATATCTTTGCATGACACGTGACCCAAATGCTATTTTTAATTGAAAACATGGCTTTGCAATTATGAATAACCAGTGTATTTATTCAATAACAGACATTGTACCAAAAACATGTTGAATTTATATTGTTTTGAGTGATGATTCATGAATTATTTGTTTGTTTTTATACAAAATCATACACTTACTAAAAATAGTGTATATGGTCCGTTACTAGAGCTGTCATCGATATCGACAATATCGATGTATCGTTGATATTTTTTTGTCGATCAATAATCGATACACATTTTAAAAAATCGATACTTTTGACTTATAAATTAAATGTCTAGAAATTATACAATTCACCCAAAATATATGCAGAAACAATTATTTATATCTAATTTTATGCTTTTGTTATATAGTGGAATTATTTCATAGCAATGGTGACAAAAAATATTGTCTGGAAAAAATCATGCAGTGGACAAGACACTGTACAGAACATGTTTTTGACTGAAATCATTGAAACAGGTATGAAAGTGAATGACAGACAAGTGAGTATAGGATATTATCGATATATCGGTGTATTGTTGATTTTTGTTACTTGATATCGATATATCGTTGATATGCTTTGCACAGAATCAATGACAGCTCTATCCGTTACTAAAAATAGATGCTAGAATTTCCAAAACATGAAGTACCGCGAGATCTCATTTCAAAGCAGACTCCATATTGGTAAACATCCTCTACATATTTCTCTAAAAAAAAGTTGGGTACACAATGTCATTGAAGTTTCATTTAAAAACAAAACATGAATTGGTTCAAAATTGATTTGTTTATCAAATGGTATTTTTATTTGACCCAAATTTGATTGATAAGGGTGATTTTAGTAGGTTTTTATGTACGGCGCACAAACTGTCAAATTCTGGTAGCCTTTGCAAATAGGGTTGACCCATAACTTTACTGTCGCAACGTCAAAATAAAAGCGACATATAAAGTTATGGAAGCCAGAACTATACCAATTAAAGTATCAAAATATTAATACCGTCATTAAAATTGCCTATTTAACTGTAAAATATCAATTTACGCCGACAACAGTTGGCCATGACATTCAGGTGCCACGCGAGATCTCGTATGACGTCATTCGCGGGAACAGATTTGAATAGAGTCGTGTACTATATTTAGAACATTTTGTTGACATGATTTCGATACTTTTATTCAAGACAATGTTTTTATTTATTTTCATTAATTTTTTAGTACTTAAATACGATTGTATTGAATATAAAAGTTAGTAAATCACCTTTTTCAATATCTTTAAAAAAAGTAATTTATAAAAATATTGGAGGCACATGGGTTCGTAAAGGTCAATCTCGTAATCACGTGATCAAACATTTTGGCAATATGGCGGCCAAGTGCCGAAAATTTTACCTGTTGGAAACTATTAGGTAGTTTATGTTCGTAATAAGATTTTTATTTGTCCATCCTTGGCTTATCAACAGATTATAATATATAGTTTTATCCAGGTATGCTTCACTTTACTTCATGGCATGTTCGATGAATAAATACGAGCGTGTCAGATTCCTGGCACGATTATTGGTGGACTTTCCCTATGGGGTTATCTTCAGCGTTCACGTCATGTCATAGTATATAAACGGGTACGCTGAAGACCTTAAGCTAGACATACCTTAGTTGTTACACCTATATTGGATTATATTGAGATAACTCAATATCATATAAATTTGCATGATAGACATTGAGAGAATATTTGTTTTTTGAAATTTATAATTAAGAAATTTTATTTAAAAAATGATAATCTTGTTCAAATAAAATTAACCGAATATGTATCAATAATTTGAATCAATGAAATACAGAACTACAAGTTACATTTGTACACACTTCTAAAGGTGCTAATTTAGTAATTAATGAACCAGTGTTTATAATGCTTTTATATTCAAAATTGTTTCACACTTCTAATTTTTCTTATCTGTTAGTTATATAAAAACATATTTTAATTATAGTATTTAATTTTTGGGTAACAAAAAAAATGAAATGATATATACATGTAGACTTATACTGATAATTCTTTCAGAACTCAAATTTATAATTATTTTCCTTTATTTCATGAATGTAATTGCTTGAAAGTATGTGTTATATTATATATAATATTATAAAAAGACGAGGGTTTTGAGGGTGAAACGTCTAGGGGTGAAACATCCAGGAGGTGTAAAGTCCAAACACCAGGCTAAGGGGGCAGGGGACCGTGACCAGAAACACAATTCCAAATATTCAGGGCGCCAGATAATTTTTTAGGGCAATGAGTATTTACTCATGGATTTTTTTGTGAATGAGTAAAACTAGAAATCTGAAATTTGGCAGGAGTATTTTTACTCCTTAAAATGTATGTAAAAGAGTAAACCATTTATTATGCTTCCATGCTTATTGTTTTATTAATTTATACTTGTAATACAAGATATATGTCAAAGTCATTTCCTTTGCTTTTTGGACTCCCTTGGTTTATATTATAATCTTTCATTTCCAAACGGCTTTTGTTTTATCTGAACCTGAGGCATGTTTCTGTTGCTCATATGTGGCAGCGCTAATTATTTTTATTAATTATAACCTTCACAATTACTTTTGGGTCGATTTTTTTTCGGCTGAAAATACAAGTCAATCGTTTTAACTTTTGACAGCGACATTGTACCATATGTTTATGAAATTGCGTTAATTCCACCACCGATAACAACCGATGATAGTCGGAACTACAGGAAGTTACTGTTAGACAGTCACACTTTGGGGTAATTGCAGAGCATTCATACGAAGTTAATTCAACCACCATACTATACATGTATACGACAAGTAAAATGGTTTCCTGCGGTGGACATTTTAATGATATAAAGATATTTCATTTAACTATTTTCAACATTATTTGGGGGTGGGGGGGGAATAAATAAACGTTTGTAATAGGAATATAGTTGACAATAATCGAACAATATAGAAGGTCTTTGGAAACTGTATGTGACCGTTGAAGACTGGAGAAGGTCGAACATAAAATAATTATTTCTTTTTAAGAAAATGATTAAATAGGCCTACCATTTTATGAATAATTCCGAGCAAAAAATAAATAATAAAGTAAACACACAAGTTTACGCAGAAAATATCTCTATTTATTATGGCAGATGCCACTACGAGTATTTTAATTTTGTAGATTTTCAGTTTTTATAAACAATTTATTGTTTGTAAAATTTGAGATAGATATTGAAGAAACATTGATAATTTTCAAAGACATCATTCAAGTTTTTCCACCTTAAACGGTAAAATAATTATAGAAAATTAAAAATATCACATAATAGATTTTTCTTCTCAGTTAGGTGTAATTCGGACTAATTCCCTACAGGTAAATCCGTAACGTATCGGCAAACGGTATTTAGCTGGGTTTTCGAAAAGGTCAATTAACCAATCATATACGGTTTACAGATCACATGCTGCTCCATGTAACGAAAACAGGTCACGTGCTCCTCCATGCCTCAAAAGTTAAACGCGTACCATTACCCTGCGGTCTCCAGACCGCAGGGAATAACAACCGATGATGGTCGGAACTACAGGAAGTTACCGATAGACGCTTGCTAAGCGTTCAGACGAAATTAAAAATAAGATAATAACCGAGTTTACTTTCAGTTACCTTTACGCGAAAGAAAAGTTTCTCAATGCGTAACCTGAATTTTGTGTGCGTTTTCATACACTTAAATTTTGTTTTGAATGCGTAAACATGTTATTTCCATGCGTAATTTACGCGTATACGCATCTTATCTGGAGCCCTGAATATTTCAAAATCTGTTTCACAGGCAGATAACCAGTTGCACAGCATTATTCAATGATATATGACATACATTGAAGAAAATAATAGTTTGCATGCATTGCTCCTTCAAAAAATGACTGACAGCAATTTATCCACATACTACCAGTTTTCAATCATAACCACTTTTCAATCATCCCTCGAAATTTTTTATTTTTGACCTTATTTGTCATGTAACCAAACTGTAAGCACATCTTGTATTCACCTTGACTAAATTTATCAGCAGCAATGTCAATTATGGCAATAAAAAAGAAAATGCTAGCATTTTAGTTCAAAATATGTAAAATGTGTGTTTCCACAAATCCTTTATTTACCCAGTTACAAATCGCAATAATTTTCTAAAAATAATTGATTTACAGACTCAGTTTTTTGTCAGTCTGCAGAAATGGATATTAAGTTGGACAACTGTTTCAATATCATGAAGTTATTATGTTTGCTACACTTCAAAAGCTGTAATTTTAATATGTACATATTTTACCATACAGTTCTTAATTGGAAGGTAATACATCAGTAAAGTAACAGTCACTTAACCAAGGAAAACATTCTCTGTGATAACTTTTCAGTAAGGAGTCACTAGAATGGGGTCATATAGACCCTAAGA
The DNA here is from genome assembly GCF_026571515.1 of Ruditapes philippinarum. Lineage (NCBI taxonomy): Eukaryota > Metazoa > Mollusca > Bivalvia > Venerida > Veneridae > Ruditapes > Ruditapes philippinarum. The sequence goes on along the minus strand of NW_026851966.1, from coordinate 10,310 downwards.
TCCTAAAAATTTCACAAGAACATGCTTTTTCTGTTATGCAAATTGAAATGTACATCTATACCCCAATTGTGACAGCTTAACCACTGCAAATAGATATCTAGATTGAAAAATGGCATTATGATTAGGTTAAAATTGTTTATTACCATTTATCTGAATTGAGTTTGTCAAAATTTCTCCAAACTACAGAACTAATCATATTTTAACATTGTATGACAATTTTTATGTGGTACAGTTTATATTTTGTTAACTGATTGAAAAGTGGTTGTGAAATTTTGAAGAACTGGAAAATGGGTCAGTAATGATTTGTCCTCGATTCATAGTAATAATTGAAGTGAAATTTTAAAAAGTTGGTGCATTTATTAGCTGAAATGATAATATTCGCAGAATTGAAAGAGAATTTATTTTATATATAATTTCACTGTCAGTTATTGTTGAAAAATCTGTTAGCTGATCGGAAAGAGGCAGTACGGGGATATATTTACCCCCACCCAGCCAAAATCACACCTAAAATATACCAATATGGGCAATCTTCATGAAGGTGCAGAATCCACCCGATTCCTTTGAAAATATCAGTAACACGCAGTGCAAGTTATGGCGTTTTCAGAAATGACCAATAAAGTGTCTGTCATACGTTTAGATTTTTCATGAAATTTATCTGAAATTTCTTACTTGTTTGGCGCCAACTGTCAAAGCTTGATTTTTAACCTTTTCACCTCCATTCGGAGAGTCAGAAATACATACAAAGCTACCAAAATGCTTAGTTTCAGGTAAAAACCCAAAAATACTTCTCATTTCCTACACACAAACAAGAAAGAATTACAATGACAGAGAAATATCAAAAGTTATCAGTACCTTCAAACCACATTGTCTGAGTTATTAAAAAATTTGACCGGGGCCATCATTCGAATATGTTCCCTGCCCCCTAATAATCATAAATATCAACACACATTAATTAGACTTTTATTAAGGTCTTCCTTAAATGAATTCATAATATTGATTAATAATTGCAACAGCTAGTCCTATTGTACGGGGTATGATTATTAAAATGTGTGTGTACCGAAAACGAAAGTAGAAAATGGAAAATTATCTCCCCTTTGTTTATATATTTTATTGAAAAATATAAGCAAATAATAATAAGAAAATAACGGGAAATATACCCCTCTTAATTTAACACATATCAAATCAAATCAAACTTTATTGAGTTATAAGGCCACCGGCACATACACATATAAAGATTTATAATACAAAATATACATCTGTGGATGCTACATGTACATATCAGACATGGTAAAGACATAATAGAAATATATAGAACAAAATGTCAACAATTATCGTAGAAATAGAATTAGTACTAATTATCTAAACATAGATATATGAATAATCATGTTCTTTAAGCGGTACATTTATCAAAGAAAAGTATAAATACTAATTATCTAAACATAGACAAAAATTAATCACGTTCTCTAAGCGCTATATATAGAAAAGTTGCTAATTTCTTAATTGTATCAATATCTAGAGTTGACATCAGATTATAATTTTTTATATATGAAGGATATTTCCAGAAATAATCACTGATGTAGGTATGTCACATATAATAACAACTTGATTCAAATATTAGGCCAGCAGGGCATTTTTTGTCAAAATTGTAAAGAGGCCTGGACCGTTTATTTTGTGATAAAAAGAACGATATTAGAAAAACAAAAAACAACAACATATAACCAGGTATGACTTAATACCGGATATGACTCATATCCACAGATATGACTTTTAATACCGGATATGACAGTGACTTATATTTTAAATAAAGTGGTATCAAGAAAAACAATCAGAAACTTTATAAAATATAAGTCATATTTGGTATCTTCAATCCTTTCTTTAGAATATGCAACGTATATAAGATCCGCCAAGTATATGACATTTAGAACATGCAACGAATATAACTTGTTACTTTTTCATTTACGGGCATAATTTAACGATTTTTTGCATGTATTATTATTTTAACTTTTTAAATTATGTGACAAAAAAAATACCAAAAAATAAATAAAAAAATTAAAGAAACAAGTTTGAAAACAACGAATCATAATTATAAATTTGGTATCTTCAATCCGCCACGGATATGACTTTTATACAAAGCGTGCAATATATGTAACTTACAGTACTGGACACGCGAAACCCGCAAAAGTCGCGTTATGCCGTGAGTGTAGTCTATGTCGTGACGGGACATTATGCGGTACAGCATTGCCGCTTGCCAGTTCGAAAAATTTCATGACGGTTCACGAAAAATCGCCGCGATGTATCGCATTAATTTACGGCCAATCTACAGCAATATTTGTATTATAAAGTACAACTTGGTCCTGCCTGGGGGTCTTTAATTTTCACTATATACATGTACATATAGTAAAAACTTGGAAAAAAATCTTGTAAATGTCATGTATATTTATTAATATTTAGCAATTGAACATGTACAGTGTACAAGGTATACATTTTGTATTCGAAAACAAAGCAATCAGGTGCTGGATGAAAATGAGTTAACAACAAAACAAGATTAAAATTACAAAATGAAATTGGAACTACATCAAAGAACGCACGATAACAAATTGTCCAATTGTTACTTTGATAATAATACAAATGTAATTAAAATCCGTTGTTAACTTTCGCACATATTCTATTTTTAGAACAATATTACGTCTAATACCGTAAAATTCCTAATAAACGCCCCTCCCCTAATAAAGGCCCCTCAGGCTTTTTGATAAGGAAAACAATCTTCTCATCAGTGCTGAACTCATAATTAAAGCCATCATTTTATTCAAATCATTCAGAATCCATTTGAATTTATAGTAAACACAAATACCATAATATTAACTTTCAAACCTTAACACTTTTTAATGTTATTACCAACACTTGCTAAATGTATTTACAGTGATTTTTACAGTGATTTTTGGATTAAGGAAAAACTGTGTTGTAATAATAGCCCCCCTTTTGGAAAATGTTTAGCCCCCGGGGGCGTTTAATAGGAATTTTACGGTACGCTAATTATAATTGTTGAAAATTGTAAATGTTTTATCACTTAAATTGAGACTTTCTTTACTTTCAATTTCACGAGTAAAAAATGCCAGGTGCACAAGATGAGTAGGTGATGGGTAGCAAGATGCAAGTTGATTGGTAGACAATAAAAAAATTAAATTACAAAATATTACAAGATTGTCTTGATACAAAATTCTGGAAACAAAGTGATCACTCGGAAGCATTAATCACAACAAAATAACATAAGAATTGCAGACTCGGTTTGATTGAGTCTGTACATGAGGGATAATGTATAAGTGCAACATCCCTCACGCCCCCTAGCACCGGCTTGAGCGGTACTCAATTCTCAACACTTTATAGTGTTGGCATCAATGATCCCGAAGGACCAGAAAATATAACAACACTGAAGTGAAGTACGGGGCAACTTTTTACGGCTGCCACACGGCACTTGACACCTGCTGTTGTGAAGTACAAAAGTACAACTTCATGTAGATCTACTTATTAATTTTCATACATGTATATCATCTAAAATATACGAATGGTTTCAAGTTCATAGGGTGCAAAATACATTTTTTATTCAAAGTAACATGTATTATTCCTGGCGAATCACGGCAAATGTTCGCGGGAATTGTCTCAAGTTGCCGCGAATTTACTCGCGTTATAAAGCATGAGGGTTCGACGAAAATGCGCGAATTGTGCGGGTTTCGCGTGTCCAGTACTGTAAAAAGTCATATTCGGTATCTACTTTCTGCTATGGATATGACTTTTATTTAAATTAGAACATGCAACAAATATAACATGTAACATTTTTATTACAGTATCAAATTTAACCATTTTTGGCATGTAATTTCATTTTATTATTATAAAATATCATATGAAGAAAAAACTTTATGAACTATAAGTCATATTCGGTATCTTCTGTCCTTCACGTTAACCCATGTACTGAATCAACCGTTTCCAAATGTCGCGGATTGCCAGGTAATATGTGGTATGTCTTAATACCGGAGATGACTCATATCCTCAGATATGACTTTATAAATATGACTTATATTTTACAAAGTAATTATTTTTATATGCCTGAAAGAATTTCGGGCATATTATGTTATACCCCCTGGCATCCGTCTGTCCGTCCGTCCGTCCGTACGTCCGTCCGTCCGTCCGTTAGCAATTTGGTTTCCGGAGCATAACTTAAGTTCCATTTGGCCCACAGTATTCAAACTTCATAGGATGATTGCCCATATTGGGTAGAAGACCCCTATTGATTTTGGGGTCACAAGGTCAAAGGTCAAGGTCACTATTAGCTAAATACTGAAAATGGTTTCCGGAGCATAACTTAAGTTCCATTTGGCCCACAGTATTCAAACTTCATAGGATGATTGCCCATATTGGGTAGAAGACCCCTATTGATTTTGGGGTCACAAGGTCAAAGGTCAAGGTCACTATTAGCTAAATACTGAAAATGGTTTCCGGAGCATAACTTAAGTTCCATTTGGCCCACAGTATTCAAACTTCATAGGATGATTGCCCATATTGGGTAGAATACCCCTATTGATTTTGGGGTCACAAGGTCAAAGGTCATGGTCACTTTTAGCTAAATACTGAAAATGGTTTCCTGAGCATAACTTAAGTTCCATTTGACTCACAGTATTCAAACTTCATAGGATGATTGTCCATATTAAGTAGAAGACACCTATTGATTTTGGGGTCAGAAGGTCAAAGGTCAAGGTCACTATTAGCTTAATACTGAAAATGGTTTCCAGACCATAACTTAAGTTCCATTTGGCCCACAGTATTCAAACTTCATAGGATGATTGCCCATATTGGGTAGAATACCCCAATTGTTTTTGGGGTCACAAGGTCAAAGGTCAAGGTCACTATTAGCTAAATACTGAAAATGGTTTCCGGAGCAAAACTTAAGTTCCTTTTGGCCCACAGTATTCAAACTTCATAGGATGATTGTCCATATTGGGTAAAAGACCACTATTGATTTAGGGGTCACAAGGTCAAAGGTCAAGGTCACTATTAGCTTAATACTGAAAATGGTTTCTGGAGCATTACTTAAGTTCCATTTGGCCCACAGTATTCAAACTTCATAGGATGATTGTCCATATTGGGTAGAAGACCCCTATTGATTTTGGGGTCACAAGGTCAAAGGTCAAGGTCACTTTAAGCTTAGTACTGAAAATGGTTTCCGGAGCAAAACTTAAGTTCCTTTTGGCCCACAGTATTCAAACTTCATAGGATGATTGTTCATATTGGGTAGAAGACCGCTATTGATTTTGGGGTCACAAGGTCAAAGATCAAGGGATTACTATCACCTTTAAACTGGAAACAGTTTCGCACAATAACTCGAGTATTAATCGAACTACAGCTGTAAAATTTTATAGGATTAACAGCTTTATACCCCTGACGTCTTGGTGTCCATCCATTGTAGCATTTTTACTTACAAGATAACAACTTGATGGTGGTGCTTTGAAAACAGGAACTGTATATATACATGAATGTTCTTCAGCTATAAAGGAGGATTGCTTTTTGGAGGAGGTAATACTGTATTTAATTCCTATGTCTTCCTCACTAAAAGAAAAAGTACTTTCGGGCATATAATGCTCCGCCTAGCGGTGCTCTTGTTTATCATATTTTCGTAACGAAGTTTTATAATAATAAAATGATTTTACATGCAAAATATCGTTAAATTTGGTCCATAAATAAAAAAGTTATATGTTATATTCGAATTACGTTCTATAAAAGTCATATCTGTAGCAGACAGATGATACCGAATATGACTTGTCTTTTATAAATTGATTATTTTTTTCTTAACTTTCTTGATATGGTGTTTTATAATAATAAAATGATTTTATATTCAATATATCGTTTAATTTGGTTCATAAATAAAAAGTATTTACATAAATAACCACAAACCAGGGAAGGGATTTTCTGTACGTGTGTCACGCAGTTACATGTACTGCATGTGCGCGGAAATAACTTATTATAGAACATATCAAATGGAGGAGTGGAAACTGGATAAAAAATAATGTTTGTTCAATTAATGAATATTTGTAAATCATTTATATGGTCACACGTTTACAATTGATTTCATTTTTATGCTCCCCGAAAAAATTTTGGGGGAGCATATAGTCGTTGCTTGTACGTCCGTCCGTCTGGCTTTCCGTCCGTCCCCTTTTCTTGTACAGGACATAACTCTAAAAGTATAAGAGGTATCAACATGAAACTTTGTAGGTAGATAGATCTCATTGAGTAAGTGTGCAGTGCACAAGAACTGTAACTCTGCCTTGCCTATTTTTTTAATTATTCCCCTTTGTTTATTTTTACACTTTGAACTTTGTCTGGGAGATAACTCTAAAAGTATAAAAGGTATCAACATGAAACTTTGTAGGTAGATAGATCTCATTGAGTAGGTGTGCAGTGCACAAGAACTGTAACTCTGCCTTGTCTAATTTTTGAATTATCTTCCTTTGTTTACTTTTATACTTTGAACTTTGTACAGGACATAACTCTAAAAGTATAAGAGGTATCAACATGAAACTTTGTAGGTAGATAGATCTCATTGAGTAGGTGTGCAGTGCATAAGAACCGTAACTCTGCCTTGCCTAATTTTTTAATTATGCCCCTTTGTTTATTTTACACTTTGAACTTTGTCCGGGACATAACTCTAAAACTATAATAGGTATCAACATGAAACTTTGTAGGTAGATAGATCTCATTGAGTAGGTGTGCAGTGCACAAAAGCCGTAACTCTGCCTTGCCTAATTTTTAAATTATCCCCTTTGATTATTTTACACTTTGAACTTTGTCTGGGACATAACTCTAAAACTATAAGTGGTATCAACATGAAATTTTGTAGGTAGAAAGATCTCATTGAGTAGGTGTGCAGTGCACAAGAACCATAACCTTGCCTTGCCTAAGTTTTTAATTATCCCCCTTTGTTTATTTTCACACTTTGAACTTTGTCCAGGACATAACTCTTAAACTATAAGAGGTATCAACATGAAACTTTGTAGGTAGATAGATCTCATTAAGTAGGTTTGCAGTGCACAAGAACTGTAACACTGTCTTGCCTACTTTTGGAGTTATTGCCCTTTGTTCATTTTGACACTTTGAACTTTGTCCGGGACATTACTCTAAAATTATAAGAGATATCTGAACATGAAACTTTGTAGATAGATAGGTCTCATTGGATGGAAATGCAGTGCTTAAGAATCATTACTCTGCCTTGCCTTATTTTGAAGTAATTGCCCTTTGTTTATTTTTACTTTTTGACTTTTGTCCGGGACATAACTTTAAAACTAATTAGAGATATTAACATGAAACTTTGTAGGTAGCTAGTTATATAATTGGATAGAACTGCAATGCTTAAAGAACCTAAACAAAGCCTGGTCTAATTTTGGAGTTATTGCCCTTTTGTTCATTTTTACACTTTGAATTTTACCAGGGACACAACTCTGATATCATCAGGAAACTTTATAGATAGATAGATCTCATTGAATAGAAGTGCAGTGCAAAAAAAAACATAACTCCTCCTTGCCTAATTTTGGAGTTTTTGCCCTTTGTTCATTTTTTTTATACTTTCCTGTGTCTAGAACCTTCTCGGGGAGCATCACCCGGTCCAACCGGTTCTTGTTTTTAATTATCGGGTATTGAATGCCAATCACAGGTGCTTGAAGCAAACTTTTTTTATGTTCTATATGGGCTATATACTAAGTATATACTACAGTATAATCTTAATATACATATATGATATAGGCCGATTATGTAAAATATTTGATAAAGTGACAAGCACCTGTGATGCCAAATGTTTTCAAACATTTTTTTCCAAAATGAAAATGAAAATCACACCAAATTACCTCCCTGTGTCTCTAACAAATACTGCCGAATTTCGTTGTAATCTCGCACGTCTGCTAAGTGGGTGTTAAGACCCCTCAATTCAGAATTTAAAAAGGGAAAGCGCCAAGAAAATTTGTGTCAGTGTTTCTTTGTATTAATTAAATTATGATTATAAAATGTTAAACTATAATAATTATTCAGGTTGTAAACACTATAATTTGCTTATTAAACCCCGGTATATTTTGAACGGCAAGGACGGGATTTAACCTAATCCGTAACCTCATGATTGCAACAACAACACTATAATTAGAATGGAAAATGCTTTAAACTTTATAGTTACTAGTCATTAGTTGTCTTTTATAGTTATATGATAAAAGAAATAAACAAATTGTTCAGTTTTCATAGTTTATTTATCTATAATCCTGATCGATGACACCACTAGATTTTTGTCTTTTTTGGAACACATATGAGCCGCGTCACGACAAAACCAACATAGTGCGTTTGCGACTAGCATGGATCCAGACCAGCCTGCGCATCCGTGCAATCTAATTAGGATCCATGCTGTTCGCTATCAGTTTCTCTACTTGTAATATGGTTGGTAAGCGAACAGCATGGATCCTGATCAGACTGCGCGGATGCGCAGGCTGGTCTGGATCCATGCTGGTCGCAAACCCATTATGTTGGTTTTGTCATGGCACGGCTCATATCATATTTACCCAGTATTTTGGACTTTGAATTGCAATCCAAGACCATAATTAGTTATTTATATAAAATTTAACATAATCTTTTTGTTTGATTTGTTTAGATATTGATAGAGTATCAGGATGGCACATCAACTTCAGTTAGAGAAGGAAAAATACAGACAGTGGGTAAAGGCTGGTTTAGGACTTGGATATTTAAAGGAGGGACTGGCACCATTCTGTAATGACATAGCTGACCAACAACATAAGGATATTTTACAAAACATTGGGTCTACAAAGTCACTACCATCAACTGTGACATGTGGGGGCTGTCAAGTTGAAACTCTCAAGCCAGACCATAAGCCAGTACCTGGGAATGCTGGAAACAAAATCTGTTCTCTTGGTCAAGTAAAATGCAGCTGTTGCTGTAAGGGCAAAATTGCTTGTCCGAACAACATATGTGGGCCATCTATGACTTCTTATATGTGCACCATCATCTACCTGCGGCCCAGACTGGAAAAAACACGATGCTCGAAATTGTTCAACCCATATCCCTGGGAAAGCATTAGCACAATTTTTTATAAATGCTCAGGGTACAAGGATCAAGATCATCAGATGTCCATACAAGATTTACACGGGTTTTACTTGCATGTTTTCACAAATATCATAATATTTCAGTATCATATTTGACGCATTTGTACTGGAACCAAACAACTTCTTTTTTCCCAAAGGGAAAATACATTTGTAACTAAATTCATACCCTAAATTTCATTCAAAATTTGGGGTTTTTATGTAATTGTATTACTTCAACAATATGTTCTTGAACTCACTTTGTATTACTATCTTATTCAGCATCAAAACAAAATAAAAATTGATTATATTAACGCATCATGTAATTTATTAAATTAAGTGTGTGCACATCTAAAATTTTTTTTTTATGCCCCCCCTTTGTAATCCCGGGGAAAAATAGTTTACCCTTTTCCTCATTCCGCCTTCCCTTCTGTCTTTTCCCATCATCATTTTTCCCTTTCCCATTATTTTTAAGAAATGGTTCACAATCTTTCAATTTTAAAATTTGAAAATTTTATATTCATAAAAGAAAATACAGGTAAATTTAAATTTGGTCATGGGTTCGAGTTTTTTGGCATTTTTAAGGGCCCCTTTTTTACTTTGAAAATAATATTAGTTTTTCCATTTTCCCGGGGTTCTTTAAACCCCCCCAAGGGTACAACACTTTGCAACTAAACGGGACATAGGGAATGCTCAAAAATTTGCCCATTAAATTTCAAATTTGATCTTTGGTTCATGTTTTTTGGGCAAAATTTCCCCCTTTTTCATACTTTGAAACAGTAAATATGAAATTTTCAGTTTCCGTTTATTATCTCCCCAATTAGGTTCAACACATTCAACTCAAATTTGACATATGGATATGTTTTAGAATGCCCAGGCCAAGTTCGAATTTGGTCATGGTTCAATGATTTTTGGCAGAGTAATGCCCCTTTCACTTTGAAAGTAATATGAAATTTACAGTTTCTGTTCATTATCTACCCAACATTGTTACATATTCAACTTAAATTTGACATATGGATATGTCAAAGGAATGGGCAGGTCAAGTTGGAATTTGGTCATGGTTTGATGCTTTTTTTTGGCAGAGTTATGTCCTTTTCACTTTGAAAATAATATAGAGCATGTTAGGAATAAGCAGTTTAAGTTTGAATTTTGGTCGTGGTTCAATGATTTTAGACAAACTTATCTTTCCTGAAT